>NC_133618.1:538489161-538789161 GCF_048593235.1 Sminthopsis crassicaudata | reverse complement strand
TGAAAAAGGTAATTTCCTTATATCGTTTGCCAGTTTTAAATTTATTTTTTTCTTTATGTAAAAGTACTTTTTGTATTCCTTTCAGCACCAAACTGTTCCTTTAAAAAAGAATAATACCTTAAAGCAAGAGTTGTTGTTTTTCAATCATTTCAGTCATGTCCAACTCTTTGTGATGCTACTTGAGTTTTCTTGGCAGAAATACCAGAGTAGTTTGCCATTTTCTTCTCCAACTCATTTTACAGATGAGGAAACTGAGGTAAACTGGGTTAAGTGATTTGTCCAGGGTAACATAGTTAATAAGTATTTGAAGTCACATTTGAACTTGGGGTCTTTTTTACTCTAGCCCAGTGTTCTGTCCATGTACACTAGAATTGATCTGAATTCTAAAAGCTGTCACTTTAACCTCTCTAAGCCTCAACTGCTTTTCTATTAAAATAAAAAGACATTGGAACTTGAGGACTTCTTAGACCCTTTTTAACTGTAAATTCCTAATTTTATACTCTCTTGTATTTGCTCTTATTCCATGATATTATCTGTCTTATTGCCAACTAAATTTCAAAGTCTTTGAGTACAAGTACTTGATTTGGTACAGCACTTAGCACAAGTGAATATATACTAGGTAGGTATTGTAAGGAACAAGGAAACTCTAAGCATCATAGGCCCATAGATTTCAACTGGAAGGGTCCCTGGATACATGTAATCTAGGTCAACACCTTCAAGTACAAGTGAGGAAACTGAGGCCCAGGAATGTGAAATAGCTAACTCAAGGTTACATAAGTAGTAAGTTTGCTATTAGGTGAGTCATCTGTGTAGCAAAGCAGTGTAATTTTAGGAAGTTCCTATTTTTGGTTTACTTTCCTTGTGTGTCTACTTTTGCATTGCCTGATGCCTGAGCCTGCCTTATGGGCTAGTCTATATTGTGAGCTTCTCAATTTCTTAAGGAATGGTGATTTGGAGGGGTCACAAGGTCAGTAACATTTATATTCTTGTCACCATCTTCTAAGCCTTTCTCTAGTTCTTCAGGTGTGCTGTCCACGGTCATGGGAATTTGTCTGGAGTCAAGAGACAGCTTCATTATCTGATTTTTCAGCAAAAAAAACACTTAAGATCTCTAAGAAATCTCCAAAGTTCTTATAGAGTGGAATCTGAATTTTCTGAAATCATAATCACTGAATAGGTCTAAGATTTCATGATGATCCCATTCCTGGTGGAAAGAGAATAGTTGACAAACAGACCTGCACCAAAAGAGCCATTGAGCTAGCTATTTTTACCCTTTGACCTAGAGATCTGACCCTGATGAGGTCAAAGATAAAAGCAAAGATTTCATATATCCAAAAATATCTATAACAATAATAGCTGAAACAAAAAAAACTGGCATTAAAGTGGGCACAAGAGTTTGAAAAATAACTGAGCAAGTTCTGTTATATAAATGTAATTATTGAGCTCCAAGGAACAATAAATGTGAGGAATTCAGAGACTTGGGAAGAATATGGACAATGATAACAATATAAACAAAAAGAACATTAAATTGAAACCAAGCACTGTGTAACTGTAATAATATATCTTGGCCTTAAATGAGAGAAAAGAAAATTCTCTTCCCTTCCTTCTTTGGAGAGGGTGGAGAATGGGTACAGAATATTGAAAACATGGTCAGGTTTGGTAGATTCATAGGTTGGCTATGTTTTAATCTGTTTCTTTTACAAGGGAAGCTCACTAGGTAAGTGGGTTTTTGTAGAGAGAAAAGATATATCCAGATACAGATATAACATAAAAACAAAAAATATCAATAAAACTTTCATTTAAAGAAAAGGGAAAAAAACAGCCATAATATGAGGTTTAGTGAATTAACGCTCAAAAATTGGGTTATGAAGGCAGTAAATAGTTCCCAAGGTGGATAAAGCTTTCACAGATGCATAGCTGATTTTCTCAGAGCTCCCAGAAATGACAGTTCAACAATACTGAGGACAGGGTAGTATGTATAATAGAATTAAGATATAGACTGAACTTTAGAATTCCTCTAAAGGAAGTTCTTCCTTTTACAGATGAAGAAACTGAAGCAATTGGTCACTAGCAAGGCCGTGACTACAACCTAGACTTGATTCCCACATGAATGTTTAGTTTTGGTTTTTTGCTACCTCCATATTACTTAAAAGTAATGTATTTTAAGTCACTATCTAAGTAATAATTCATTTCTCTAATTTCTCTTCGAAAACCTAGTTCTATTTCTACCTGCCAGACTGTTTACCCCTTCCATCTAATTAGGTATAAAATGAGGGTATGGGAACAAGTGACAGTTAAGTTTCCTTCTAAAGATTCTATAATCATATATATGCTAATAACAAACAATTCACAAGAACTATATGTAGGGATACCATTAAGGTTTTTATTACTGATAGAAATGCATAATAAAGCAACTCTGCTTGCTTCAGCCATCTTCATTGGTATGCTAATCAAAAAGGATCTTGAGAACTAAAAGGACATCATTGCCCAGTCTCTCCTGGGAGGGTTATTTATACCAAATCACCAAAATAGATTTTGAGAACATAATATCCCAAACAGAAATTTAATAGAAGTTAAAAGAAATTTCATAAGTTTAAGTCAAACTGTTATCCAAGAACATGGACTTCAAATCAGTACCAGAAACAGTCATCTAAAAGAATTAATTGTTCATCTTGACTTTGGGCCTTCTAATTTTTTTCCCTGAGGCAATTGAAGTTAAGTGACTTGCCCAGGGTCACACAGCTGGGGGGGGGGGCTTCAATTTTTTTTTTTTTCTGAGACAATTGGGATTAAGTGATTTGCCCAGGGTCACACAGCTAGAGGACCTTCTAATTTTTTGATGGGTGTGGTGACTCAGCTCTCAGTCATGTATTGGAGGTGATAGACCAGTCCTTGTCAGAGAGAGGATTCTAGAAACTGAACTTCCTTAGTTCATAATAGAGAGGTTCTGAAAAGTCTAGAGAGCTGAAGCTCTGCAGATAAATGCAGAGAGCAATCAGCATTGTTTTGAGTGGGTACTGATCCACAAAATGTCTTAAAGTTGGAATTGAGAACCTACATGTAAGAAGTGTCCTAAGTATAAGAGAGAGAGAGAGAGAGAGAGAGAGAGAGAGAGAGAGAGAGAGAGAGAGAGAGAGAGAGAGAGAGAGAGAAGAAAGAGAGAGAGAGAGAAGAGAGAAAGAGAGAGAAGAAAGAGAGAGAGAAAGAGAGAGAGGAGAGAGAGAGAGAAGAGAGAGAGAGAAGAGAGAGAGAAGAGAGAGAGAAGAAAGAGAGAAGAGAGAGAAGAAAGAGAGAAGAGAGAGAAGAAAGAGAGGAGAGAGAGAAGAGAGAGAGAAGAGAGAGAGAAGAAAGAGAGGAGAGAGAGAGAAGAGAGAAAGAGAGAGAGAAGAAAGAGAGGAGAGAGAGAGAGAGAGAGAGAGAGAGAGAGAGAGAGAGAGAGAGAGAGAGAGAGAGAGAGAGAGAGAGAGAGACCTAGCAATAGACAGACAGATAAATTAACAAAAAGTTGGGTAGATTGATAGACACAGATAGACAGATACATGAATTGACAGATTAGATAGATGGATAGAAAAACATTTGGATAGATATAGAGATGAAGAGATAGAGAATATTTACCACACATATATGTGTATATGTACTGTATACATGCACATATATTTATATGTATATGTATGCACATATATAAACAATTTCTAAATAATAGTACCTAAAAAAGAAATGAAGTCACTTAACAATCAAGAAGCACTTATTAAATGCTCACTATATGCCAGTCACTGGGATAAGCCTCAGGAATATGAAGAAATACAAAAACACTGCCCTGCTCTCAGGGAATTCACATTTACTTGGGAAAATAATTTGCAAATAATTCTCCATCCCCATTCCCCAGTCCAGCTGAGTCCCACACCAAAATCCACCAGTAGATGAGCCCAGTTCCATAGTATGCACTGTGCTGTGCATATGTATGGAAGAAACAAAGAGATTAATGTAGCTATCTAATCAGAAGCAATAGAAAACATGGCTTCCTTATCCCTTCTCCTTCTTATCCCCTCTCCTCAGTGGGGATAATTATGTTGATGATTGAGGCATCAGTGGGGCTAAGGGAAGATTCCTATGTAGAAAAGAGAATGAGTCCTCTTTCCCTAGTAGAATGGGCAGATGAGAATAATTTATTCCAACATGTGTGTTTGTATTATATACAGATATATATATATACTATATTTCAATCTATCTCTATATCCATCCATCTATCTATCTCTCTAATATCTGTCTATCTAATCTGTGTCTATCTACCCACCTTTTTTGTAAGTCTATCAATAGGTCTGTTTATCTATCTATCTATCTATCTATCTATCTATCTATCTATCTATCTATCTCTTTCTATTCATCTAGTTATCTATTGTACCTGGAGTACCCTTGAATGAAGGTTCCTTTAAAAGCTATCCCAATTTCAAGATATTTTGTGGATCCACACCCACTTAAAACAATGACTCAAGAGCAATTACCAATGTATTTACTGGTTTGTGTGTGTGTATGTGTGTGTGTGTGTGTGTGTGTGTGTGTGTGTGTGTGTGAGAGAGAGAGAGAGAGAGAGAGAGAGAGAGAGAGAGAGAGAGAGAGAGAGAGAGAGAGAGAGAGAGAGAATTAGGAGTTAAACAATATATTTACTTTTTTAAAAATGATTTATTGTTTATACACATTGCTTCATGAATCATGATGGCAGAGAAAAATCAGAACAAAAGAGAAAAACTCTGGGAAAGGAAAAAAACAGAAAAAAGAAGTGAACATAGTGTTTGTGTTGATTTACATTCTGTATTTACTTTTAGCAGCTAAGGGGCACATTAGTTAGTTCACAGTAAGATGTTTAATTATTTTAAATGTAGCAAATAACTTGACAAGATATGATCCCCTATCTCCATGAACACATTGAGAGCACTATTCCACAGTTCCCAAACTACCAGGAGGTAGAGAATGACCTGGTTACATGTATGAAAGATCCTACTTTAGAAATGTATGTGGAGGGTACACAGATAATATGTACAGGATGAGGAACATACTTGGCCAGGATAGCTCATAACTCATGCTTCAGAGTCACTGCTGGTGGTGGGGTACAATTCTCTGATCAGAGTCCTATCAATTCTAGTTGCTAAGCTGCTCTCTCCATTCATCTTCAGAGCTTCAGTTCGTTAGCTGCCCAGATTCCTGTAATTTCTGAGCTTTCTTGCTTGCTTGAGGTGAGAAGCACAGGCTTTCTGCCTTGTAGAAGCCTGCTTTATTGCCCACACCTCTTATGCCACCTCACATTGAATGTTTGTGGCCTCCACCATACCTTTTCCTGATGCTTTGCTTCTCATATTCCTTTTATTGATTCATTTCTATTTTTCAGCACCTCCATGTGTCTCTCAGGGGAGAAGAATAAATAAGGAGTCAACCTCCTTGATAGATTAAGAATCTCTTCTTCCTAATAATTTCTCTCACACTTCCATGAGTATTTAAAAACCAGCTATATCCATCAACTGGTACAGATTTTTTCTCCCTCTCTCTACAGTGCCCTACTGGGTGGCCTCAGCCTGTGCTGTGTTTAATTGTGAGGATGATTATGAGAGATGAAGCCACATGGAGGACAGTGTCCGACCTTTATACTCAAAAATAAGGCTTGGCTTTTTATGAATGGTCTGCAGCTTTGGGGCATTCCCAAATATACAGAAATGCTCTTCAGCCTCTACACTTTAATTTCTAGAATCCATTAGTCTTACAGCTTTCCTGAAGCTGTTATTTTTGTTTAGTCATGTCTTACTCGTCAGGATTCTAAATTCAAATCCATCACAAATGCTAATTAGCCATGCTACCAAGGGCAAAAATCATATAACCTTTCTCAATCTCAGTTTCCTTTTTAAAATGGGTATAATACCAGCATTTACCTCACAGAGCTGGTATAAGGCTACATTAAGCTAATATATGTACAATAATTTGCAAACTTTAAAGTGCTATTAAATGCTAATTATATTTATTAAATGTTTTCAAAAAACTAAGTCCCTTCAGTAAAGTTGTAAATAACTTTTTTCCCCAAAAATTCTTGTTCATACATAGTGAGATTCCAGCTAAGTAGTGAGGTAGTACAGAAAATACACCACTAGGCCTCAGATCAGGAAAAACTGAATTTAAATCTGGCAACTACCTTCAACTCTTATCCTAAAGAAGTTTTTCTAAGAAAATCCAACTTCTACTAACTTCATGAATTTACTTCTATTCCTTCTTTCTTTTCTTTCTCTCTCTTCTCTCTCTCTTCTTTCTTTCTCTCTTATTTTCTTTCATTTAATCACTAATCATATGTCACTCATTGTTTATGTAGGCCTCTTTGCTATGCTACTATCTTATTGACTTTTCTACCTAGTACAGCTTGTCAAAATCAATTGGCAAGTCAGCAAGTTATTAATAGGCTCCCAGAACTGTGCTCAAGAGTAATGACAGATCTATGCTAAGCCAGACTTGTGCTGTTCACAGTGACTCTTGTGATCACCTGACCTAGGTATAAGTGATTGACCTCAAAAAGGTTTTAATTCACCTATCCCAAGGAAAAGGAAGTGATGCTCATTTAGGTATAGTCATTCACAAGACCTGTGTGAGACTGCTGAGATCAAGGGGGAAAGTCTTATAAATAACCAGTTATAGTGATTAAAAGAATTTAGAAAGCACTTTCCACAAACCAACCATACTGCCAATAAAAAAAAAAATTGGAGCTTGTGATTTCATTGAGCAGTAACCTTCTGGTGAGGAAATGCCCTCTCTCAACACTAGGAGCTGTCTGAGAAACATTGACAATTTAAGTCTGGGAATCTGTCAATCAATAAGTATTTGTTAAGCACTTACAATTTATCAGGGGCTGTACTGGGAATACAAAAAAAAAAAAAAAATCAAAATAGTCCCTACCACCAAACAGCCCACATTCTAATGGGGAAAACAATGTGCAAACAACAATATACACACAAAATATAAACAGTACCAATGGGAGGTAATCACAAGGAAAAGGCACTTACTAGCCTCTTATAGAAGGTGAAATTTGAGCCTAATCTTGAAGAAAACTTGAAAGAAATGTGATGATTTGTCCAAGATAGAACAGTCATTATACCTCTGAGAGATCTGCCTAACTCCAAGGCCAAAATCATCCATGTATTCCTGCTTAGTAAACATTTATCTACATGCTGTTTCACTCCAATTTTGCTGCTGAAGAAAGTGGTGGAGATCAGAATGTCTCAGCCACAGTCACCCATAGTCATACAGAGCCAGAACCAGGATACACCAGGTCTATTACTCTTCTCCCTGTACCAAGCTTTCTTGCTAGGCTAGAAAGCAGCTCTCCATGCTGCCTGCCTGAACGGATAATTAAACAGATAGCAAAATGAAATGCACTTCCAAGTTACCTCCCGGGAATTGATTGTCAGGAGTTTATGCTTTCATTTTGTCAGGAGACTCAGGAGAAAAAAACAGCCCATCCCGAGCCTTTGCAATTTAACAATATTGCTTTTGTAAACAAGTTGAAAGACCCAATAACTGTAAAACTTATGACACATCCTTAAGAGCCTTTCGCTATATCCCTTCTCTCTAAGTGGAAGAGCTTTTTCCGACTGAAGGTGTTCTAATTAAACACTCCAGATTCCCCAGGGGACACGAGCTCTTTAGGAACCGGGAGAGGGTTGGACAGTTCTCTGAACAATGGGCCAGAGGTGGGGTGGAGGTAAGAGACATTAGAGCCTTTCCCTGGTGGGGGTGGGAGTGGGATGGTCCTTCAAGTGAGCTCTAGGGTCTCAGTGAACCTTCAGTCGATCCATCGACAGATGTTTATTGAGCACTTACTGAGATGTGTGCAATGTACGAATAGAGAGGCCATATTACTCCTCCTTATGCACCAGACATTCCTGACAAACAGCCTGTTTATTGGTATGAAATTCCTTCTATGGCGATTCTGTCTCTCTCTTCTACATCATAAGATTCCTGGATCCTAGATCAGCTCAGGAGCCACCTCCTTTTTTGGCCTTTTGTATCTCCTAAATAACTTTTTATTTACTTTTGATGTTCTCTTCAGTATAATGTAAGATTTGGTTGGGGTAGGAGACATTAGACCCTTTCCCTGGCAGGGCTGGGGGGTAGGATAGTCCTTCAAGTGAACTCTTGGACCTTTGGTCGATCCATCGACAGATGTTTATTGAATACTTTCTAAGATGTGTGCAATGCAAGGAGGGGAGGCCACTGTGGGAGATATCAAGATGAATGAGAGACCGGATCTCTCCTCTCAAGAGACCTAAAAACTAGTTGGGAAAACCCAATATATCTAAAGGATGACTAATAAAGTATGTGATAAGTGTCCAATGAGTCATGAAGACAAGAAGTCCTGCAGGAGTTTAAAGGTCACTGGGGGCTGAAAGGTTCCATGAAGACAGTGAGAGTAGAATTGCAACCTTCCTCACAACTTCTCTATTTTTGTGGAACATTCTTTTCATCTCCTAGATTCTCAACCTTGGAATCATCTTTTAATCTCCCTAATCTGACATATCTACTCAGCTGACAATTGGTGTGGATTCTTTGTTGTTTAATTGTTTTTCAGTCATGCCCAAGTCTTCATGACCTCGTTTGGGGTTTTCTTGACTACCACGAAAGGTCACAATCTCCTCACTTCTTCTCTGTTATTTTAACATAATCCCTTTCCTGGCCCTCCCTCCTTCACAGAATTACTAAATGGATATCCCTAGAACACTGACTGGTCTGATCATGATACTTCCATTTCCAAGAAATTTCAGTAGTTCCTTATTACTTAAGGCAAAATACAAATGTCCCTCTTCAGTATTTAAAGCCTTTCACATACTATTTTTCAACTTTTCTTTCCATACACGACATCACTCCCTCTTATGCATTAGACATCCCTGACAAACTGGCCTGTTTGCCAGTATGAAATTGCTTCTACCCTCTCTCTCTCTTCTGCCCCTAAAGATTCCTAGGTCCTTTCAACACTCAGTTCAGGAGTCACTTCCTTTTTTGGCCTTTTGTATCCTCCTAAATAACTTTTTATTTACTCTTGATTTTCCCTTCAATAGGATGTAAGTTTCATGAGGACCAGACTGTTTTTGTATGTTCAGTACTGAATACAGTCTCTGGCACATAAATTAATAAATGCTTGTCAAATGGAATTAAATGGTAAGATGTGAGTGCATAAAGA
This sequence comes from Sminthopsis crassicaudata, assembly GCF_048593235.1. Classification (NCBI taxonomy): domain Eukaryota; kingdom Metazoa; phylum Chordata; class Mammalia; order Dasyuromorphia; family Dasyuridae; genus Sminthopsis; species Sminthopsis crassicaudata. The sequence continues at coordinate 538,779,953 of NC_133618.1, read as the reverse complement.
GCAGGGACTAAGGGTCAAGATATTCATTGAAAGAATTGGACATGTTTAACCCTTATTAAAAAATTTTTAAAAGACCCCTGGCAGTCATGATGGCCATCATCAAGAATTTGAAGAACTACAATGTACAGAAATGATCATACCAGAGCAATGGTTAGAAATCACAAAGAGGTATTAAAGTTCAGTGTCAAAAACAAACATTTCCTAACAAAGCTATTCCTAACAATGTTTCTTTGGAAATCTGTGGTCTTCAAACAAAGACTGGCTCTCTACCCAATTGTAATGTACAGTATGTTATTGAGAGGGTTCCTTTCATGTATAGGATGGACTAGATGGCCATTGATATGTATTTCAACTCAAATTCTCTGATCTGAATTCAAATTCCACTTCAGAACTTTTTTATACATGAGATCTTGGCCAAGTCAGTTTCTTTGAGAGTTAGTTTCTTCGCCTATAAAATGGGGCTAATAACACATCTCCCATCTTATAAGGCTATTGGAGAAAGAGCCTTGTAAGCTTCAAAGTACTATAAAATGTGAATTATTATTGCTTGCTGTTAGGAAAATGACCAGAGAGGAGGAGGAACTGTGAAAAATAAGATAGGCCACACTGACTGGAGGTTCTCTAGGAATAAGTCCCTATAGGGCCATAAATTTTTTCTTCTCTCTCTCTCTCTGTCTCTGTCTCTCTCTCTCTCTCTCACTGTCTCTCTCTCTCTCTCACTGTCTCTCTCTCTCTGTCTCTCTCTGTCTCTCTCTCGCTGTCTCTCTCTCTCTGTCTCTGTCTCTCTCTCTCTGTCTCTGTCTCTCTCTGTCTCTGTCTCTCTCTGTCTCTGTCTCTCTCTGTCTCTTTCTCGCTCTGTCTCTCTCTGTCTCTTTCTCGCTCTGTCTCTTTCTCACTCTGTCTCTCTCTGTCTCTTTCTCGCTCTGTCTCTCTCTGTCTCTCTCTCTCTCTCTCTGTCTCTGTCTCTCTCTCTCGCTGTCTCTCTCTCTCTCTCGCTGTCTCTCTCTCTCGCTGTCTCTCTCATTCTCTCTCTCTCTCTCTCTCTCTCTCTCTCTCTCTCTCTCTCTCGCTGTCTCTGTCTCTCTCTCTCGCTGTCTCTGTCTCTCTCTCTCGCTGTCTCTGTCTCTCTCGATGTCTCTGTCTCTCTCGATGTCTCTCTCTCTCTCATTCTCTCTCTCTCTCTCTCTCTCTCTCTCTCTCTCTCTCTCTCTCTCTCTCTCTCTCTCTCTCTCTCTCTCTCTTGTTTCCTGTCCCATAATGACCTTTGTTTCTTCCTTCTCTCTGCCTCAAACTATGTCCCATTGTCTCCAGATACATGATAACTAGCTAAATTGACAAATGGCTCTGCTCTAATGTGGGTGCAATGGATTTCCCTTCTCATTTAGTGCACTTGTATTCTAAGACCAATGCCCACAAGGAGTAACTCTAACTATGGGGTGGGGAATGTTAGGGCTTTCTAAATGACTACATTTTTGTGAAGGGGATGTGTTATTTATAGTATCCCTTAAATCATATCCTATAGATATTGTCAGGACAAGGGGATTGCAGGTTTTAAATATGGCATACCTCCTGAATAGAATCATCACTCTCTGAAGTTGCAACTAACAAGTATCAACAAAAAGATGTAATTCATCATCACCTGAAGTGTGAACACAGAAGTAACTCTACCTCAAAGAGATCATTTGTGTGTCGCAAATAAGTAAATCACAGTAAATATACTAAATTATAAATAACTTGTGAATAAGTTTGTATGATAAGATTAGGGTGCTTGTATCTCTGCAAGAGCATCATAGAGCCACCCAAACATCAATTGGAAATATTTAAAAGTGATTGTATCTCCTGATCAGATAGTCCCCATAGGGGCAATGTTTGATGACTACATTTCCACTAGGAAAAGAGTATTGAATTTGGTGTCAAAGGATCTACTTTCAAATCCTGATTCTTCCCTTTAATAGCTGTGTGACTCAGAGAAAGTCATGAGGATACTGGTCCTCAGTATCTTCATCTTTAAAATGAAGGAGCCAATCCTGACTAAATGACCTCTAAGGTCCTTTCCATTTCTTAGAATTGTGAGTGTATGATCCCTCCACGAAACAGACTACAACACTTTCATATTTTCTGCAATTCATTCCAGTGTGTTTTCATAAATTTTTCAACATAAAAAGCTATAATAAAAAATAAATTCTCCAAAGAGAATCTATCCACAATGCTGAAAATCTTCATTGAATAATTTTAAAATTTTTTATGATTACAAAAGACTGATAATGAAGCATGTCACCTTTCTGACAGAGGAATCAAAATGCAGAATGAAACACATTTTTTGATGGAGCCAATGCAGTAATTTGTCTTGTTTAATTATATCTATTTGTTGCAAACATTTTCTTTTTCTTTTTCCTTTTTGATTGTGGGGGATAGAGGGGTAGACAAAGAAAATAGATGTAATTTTGTAGCTGAAAAATATTTTGCACATATTAGTATAAACAGTTTTGCCTGCTTTTTACACTTGGCTTCCATATACCAACTGACTACTAAATCTGCTCCTGTGTATTATTTCTTCCATTGAGGAATGCTTTACAGAACCTCCATTTTGGGGAAGAGCCCAGGCCAAACTATCCCATCTGGTTTAGCTACCATGTCCTACCCCATGCTGTCTTCCCCATTAAAAGGTGAGTTCCATGAGGGTGAGAGCATATTTTTCATTTTTCTTGTATTTGTATCTTTGTCTTTAGTATAGTGCCTGGTATATAATAAGTATTTAATAAGTGCTTATTGACTGACAGAAAGCATTTATTAAGTACCTACTATATGTGCTAGATAGTGCTAGATAGATCCCTTCCTGAATGAAGTTTATATTTTAACAGAAAGATAAGTATATTTACAAATATATATGGAAGAAATGTAAAGTTCATAAAGACAAATAAGTATAAGTAATTAAATTCAAGGTAGTTAAAGAGGGAGGGCACTAGCAGCTGGAGATGATCAGGAAAGGCTTTGTGGAACCAATAGTGATTTGCCTGAATCTTGAAGGATCAGAGAGACTCTATGAGGCCATGATTGAGGGCTGTTTATTATTTCTTCCTCTTGCTATAAGATGTCCTCTCCCTTCTCCCCTTCTTTTTTACTCCCATAAGTCCTTAATATCCTTACATCACTGGAATTGTAGCCTAAGGGAAACATTCCAAAATGTATTGGTGGGGATAGTAGGGGTGAGAGGAAAATACTTTTACAAAGATGTTTATAGTTGCACAATATAAAACATCAGAAAAACTGGAAGCTTCCCAAATGCCCAACTGTTGGGAAATGGCTGGGCAGATTGTGGTATATTAATGCAATGGGAGAATATTATATTACCATTAAGAATGACAAATATGAAGGCTATGCAGAAATATGAAAAGAGTGAGGAAGTCACATAGAGGGGGGGAAAAGCAGTGAGCAGATTGGTGGATACATGCTGGTGGTGATAATATTCATCACTAATATATGTCAGAATAAAAGAATTCACTTTTCTGAAGTGGGTTGAAGATTTACAAAACTCTTTCCTCAAAACAATCTGGTGAGGTTTGACTTCACAATAAAAAAAAAAAAAAGAAACACCCCCTTAAAGCAATAGCTTTAAACAGTTTAGAGTTGGTTAGGTGAGGTTACGTAGGTAGTCTGTTGTAACCATGTAAAAAGAATGTTTATCAGGGGGCAGCTAGGTGGCGCAGTGGATAGAGCACCAGCCTTGAATTCAGGAGGACCCGAGTTCAAATGTGGCCTCAGACACTTAACACTTATTAGCGTGTGACCTTAGGCAAGTCACTTAACCCCAGCCTCAGGGGGAAAAAAAAAAAAAAAAGAATGTTTGTCAACTTTGAAAGACATGGGAGCTCTGAGCAACATAATGATCAACCATAATTCCAAAAGTCTCGTGATAAAACATACAGCCCACTTCCAACTAGTTAGAGAGATGGACTCAGAATACAGATTAAGGAATGTGTCTTTGGTTTTGGATATGGCCCATGTGGCAATTTGCTTTTCTTGATTATCCATATATGTAACAGATTTTATTTTTCTTGCTTTCTCAATGAGGGCAGGAGTGGGAAGTGGGAAAAATAATTGAAACCTGAAAATTAAATTAAATTTAAATTTAAAAATAAAAAGTATATTCAAAATGACACAGGAGCTTTGACCTACCCCATTTCCAGTCTGGACTACTCCTTCTTAGCCTGGTAGTCCCTTGCTCCATAGTTTTCATATTAGTGCCACAATTAGTGTGAACATTTTAGCCCTACTGTAACTCAGAACTCCTGAGCTCAAGCAGACCACCCAGCCTTAACCTCACCAGAATCATGCCCAACTTCAAACAGCTTTCAAACAACTTTAAAGCCATTACTTCAAGGGGGTATTTCTTTCTTTCTTTTTTATGGCAAAGTCATGATCCTTAACCTTGGAACAAGTGAATAGTGGAAGGGCCTCAGATCAAATCTTGGTTCTGTTGTTTACTACCTGTGTGATGCTGCACAAGTCACTTCCATACTTTTGGTTTCTGGCTCTTGATAAAATGAAAAGCTTATTAGAAATCTCTCTTGAGAACATCCATCTCCCTTGGCCTAATTCTAAGATCACTTAGCAACTTTCTGATTTACAACTTCTAGGATTTAGAAGCTGAGAGGATCTCAGAAGCCATCTCATTTTTCAGATGAAGAGGGAAGTTAACAAAATTTGCACAGTAGATACACTAGTAGGAAGAATCAACGGTGAGATTTGAACTCTAGTCCTCTTGCTCCAGATCAACTGCTTCATCTAAGGTAACTCAGCTGGAGAAAAAGAAAGTGACATGGAGATTCCCAAGTAGAGATACAGAAACAGGCATAAAGGGAGAGAAGAGTGTGGAAAATAGACAAACAAGTAGGTAGAGACAAGAGCCAGAGACAGGGAAAGAGATGAGAAGAGAAGAAGGAAAAGGCAACAGAGAAAGGCAGAAATTCTGAGGGTTAGAGATTAGACCTGTGTGCTGTCTCTGAATATTCGTTATCCAGAGTAGAGTCAAGTAAAGTGACTTAACTGGATAACACAGCCAGTATGTTAAAGGTAATACTCAAACTCAAGTGTTCCTAGCAGACACAGAGTGAGACAGAAAGGGACAGAGATAGAAGCAGGATAGACAGAGAGAGGGGGAGAGGGAAAAGAAGGAAATAGTGAGAGACAGAGATGGGGGGGGGAGAAATAGGAGAAGAGGAGGAGAAGGAGAAGAAAAAGAATATAGAAAGAGAGAGAAAGAGAGAGAGATGGAGAAGGAAGAGAGGAAGGGAGAAGTGAAGAGAGAGACAGAGACAGAAAGAGAAAGAGAGACAGAGAAAGAAAAGGAGAAAAAGGCAGAGAAAGACAGAGATAACAGAGAGAGATGGTAGAGACAAAGAGAGAGGGAAACCCATTTCAGGAATGCTTGGAATTATAGAGCAGCCCATGGCTGCCACAAGACATACCTACCCTTTTCCTGATCTTCCTGAAAACACCGAAATTGGTGTCCTCAAGTCCAAGGGCTTTTCAGGTGCCCCTCACAAAGTGGCCTCTGCTTCAGCTCCTCCACCTAAAGAAGGAAAACCCATTTTCTTGGAAACAGCTGTGTTTCCTTCCCAAACAAATGTTCCCTTAAAATGTTCACGACGACGAGTTGACAGTAATGAACTAACATCTGTCCAATCGGCACACTTTTTTTTTTTTTGGCAGTTCCAAAGCCTGCAAAGTGAATATTCCCTAATGTTCAACACATCCCCAGCACCTGCTATTCACAATCAGGCTTGTACCACTACGCCTAAATTAAGAACAGATGTGGGGACTGAGATAAAAAGAAGAAAGGGAAAAAAATAAGCCTTTTTCCAAATACTCCATTGGCATAATGGGTATAATAGCATGGGGATGGAGGAAGGAGGAAACACACAATCATCCTCCAACAGTATGGGTACTAGAAAGTATGCCTTCCCTGTTTCTTTCTCCTAATAGTAATACCAGCTGACATTTAGATTGTGCTTTAACATCTACAAAGCACTTTACATCATTATCTCATTTTATCATCTGCAACAACCCTGGTAGGCAGGTAGAATTATTACCTCATCTCCATTTTAAAGAAAAGAAGACTGAGGCACTGAGCTATTAAAAGACTGGCCAGGAGTTGTTGGGATTACTAGGTGAGAACTGAGGTTGTCTGGATGGTAACAAGGTGAGAATTCAGGTTTTCTGGACAATTACAAGGTGAGAACTCAGGTTGACTTGATAGAGGGGGCAAGCTCATTGGCTGGGGTGGTTCTTCCCAGAAGCCCTTGCATTATCCCACGCCCATTCTCTGGGAGAATAAAAGAGAGGACTCTCAGAGAAAGAAGAAGACTCTCTGCATTACATCAGGCCTGACGGGGCTCTCTGCAGGAAGGGAAGTCACTTCTAAGGACAAGAGTTAACAGCAACTGCCTGGAGACAACGGTTCACTACAGGAAGAAGAATCAGTATGGAGAGATTTGAGTAGACACAGCAGATCTCTTCCCAGAGAGAGATCCAGCAGCTTCTGGAGACGACAGCTCGCTACAATTGGCGCCCAACGTGGGGCAAGGACTTTTGCTTATCCTGACAAGAGGAGCTAGACCAGACCTTCGCAATTTGGCACCCGAACAGGGACAGACACAGTCCTGATTCCAGTAGAAAAGCCTCCCATCCAGATCTCAGTCTCTCTGACCCAGAACCGTGAGTAAAGAGGAAACTTTGTTAAAGATTAAGTGAGTGTGCTAATAGATAAATAAGGAACTTAACTTGTTAAGGCCAAACCAGAAATCTCTTATAGTGAAATGGGGCAAACACCTTCTGTTCAAGGAAAATGTTTAGAGAGCATCATCAAGGTTATGAAAAGCCAAGGATTGATTATAATTTTAGAGGAGATTACTGAACTTTTAAGAACTGTGAAGGTCATATGTCCTTCTTTTTCTCTGGAAGAAGAATTGGATCCAGATGAGTGGAAATTAGTAGGAGAGCAATTAGGTGAACAGTACAATTACCTTTGTGACATTTTACCCTTTGGTTCCAGACCAAACTCAGTTTCCAAAGATACAATTCATACCTATAATTTAATCCAAATGGCTTTAAAAAATGTTATTCTAAAGGAAGAGATGAAGGAGCAAAATGGGGAGGTGTCAACTAAACTAGGTGAAAAGGATGAATCAGATAACAATGAAGTTAAGTACAATTCTGAGCAACAGCAACAGGAGCACCTCCCATCTCCTCCCTCAATTAACCCTTCATGGGTGGAGCAAGAAGGAGGAGAGGAAGAGGCAGAAACACAAACAGAATTGCCTGTGAAGCAGCCTAAGCCTATGACAAGATTAGAAAAAGCATTGGTTAAAGCTAAGAGAGAAGGACAGGATATAAGTGATTTTATACATGCATATCCTGTGATTGAAAATATTGATTCTGTAGGTCATAAAATGAGAAGATATGCACCTTTAGATTTGAATAAAATTAAGGATTTGAAAAAAGGTTGTACCCTTTATGGGACTACATCAGCTTATGTCAAAATGTTACTAGATGGTTTGTCTTATGAAGTCCTAACCCCGAATGATTGGAAATCCATAGCAAGGATATGCCTGGAACCTGGAGAAAATTTATTATGGCTTGCGGAATTTCATGAATTATGTAAAATTCAAGTCAGATGCAATTTGGAAATAGGAGTTAACACACAATTCACTTTTGAGCACTTAGCTGGTGAAGGTCAGTATAGAGAGAATTCGGAACAGATTAATTATACCATGACAATATATGAACAAATTGCTAAGGCTGCAATAAAAGCTTGGGGTGTCCTTCCTGGACAGAAAGATCGTGGAGAGGCTTTCACTAAAATAGAGCAAGGTCCCAATGAACCTTTTGCAGATTTTGTGGGACGTTTGCAAACTGCTGTCAAAAGAACTATTGGAGAAAATTCAGCTACAGAAATAATGACCAGACATCTGGCTAAGGAAAATGCCAACGAGATTTGCAAAAGAATTATATGGGGATTAGACAAAGATGCTCCTTTAGAGGAGATCATAAGACGCTGTGCTACAGTGGGAACAAATGCTTTTTACACCCGGATGATGATGAACATGGAAAGACAGGGTCCCTCCTGGCAAGGGCCTTCTAGAGAAACTCGGCGATGTTTTCAATGTGGAAAAATTGGGCATCTAAGAGCTCAGTGTAGGTATGGAGATACAGTGAGAAGACAGGGTGAAAGAAGACCTAAAACCCCATGTCCAAAATGCAATAGAGGACTCCATTGGGCATCAGAGTGTAGAATAATTCAGGGAAATAGGATGAGGGGCCCAAGTCCAGGGCCCCAGGCAAAAAAGACTTGGGGCATGATGGCAGCTGATGTTACACCTAAAGAGCCTTTAGAAGGCCAGGACTCTGATTTAATCAATCAGCAGAGAAGCAATCACATGGCAGAAAGGGATTACCTGATAAGTCAGTCAAAAGGCAATCAGATTGCAAAAATGGATTACACTTGGGGAGAATACAGGCCTTTTAAACCAACAGGGCTGTGCCCAGTGCAAACAACTCCAATGTAATTGTCAGATGATGAGAAGAGATTTAGAAAGTGGTAAATAGAAGAAAATTAGGTAGGTTAACTGCCTGGGAGAGAGGGTTTGCTTGTATTTTAACAGACAGAAGAAAACAGATGAAGAAGGAAATAGATGGGTGGCAACAAGCACCTGGAGAGAGATAGAAAAAGAGAAAGACCTGAAAATAAAGGAGAAGATCTAAGAAACATCTTACACCGAAAGAGCATGGCTAATAAAAAGACTGTTAAAGAACTTTAAAACCAGCAGGAATCATTGGACTTCCTCACACAAGATGAGACTAATGGACAATGGACTTATGGACATTTATAAATTTTCAATTTATGATTATGATTATGTTATATACTTCTAGCATGTGTTATGTTACTATGTTACTATGTGCTTATGTAATTTATGTAATTATCTGTAATACTTCCCATATTGATGGATTTATGTTTCAAGGTCATGACTGTCCTATGTTCTAAATCAAAAGAAAGGGGGAGATGTTGGGATTACTAGGTGAGAACTGAGGTTGTCTGGATGGTAACAAGGTGAGAATTCAGGTTTTCTGGACAATTACAAGGTGAGAACTCAGGTTGACTTGATAGAGGGGGCAAGCTCATTGGCTGGGGTGGTTCTTCCCAGAAGCCCTTGCATTATCCCACGCCCATTCTCTGGGAGAATAAAAGAGAGGACTCTCAGAGAAAGAAGAAGACTCTCTGCATTACATCAGGCCTGACGGGGCTCTCTGCAGGAAGGGAAGTCACTTCTAAGGACAAGAGTTAACAGCAACTGCCTGGAGACAACGGTTCACTACAGGAAGAAGAATCTGTTTGAAAGATTTGAGTAGACACAGCAGATCTCTTCCCAGAGAGCGATCCAGCAGCTTCTAGAGACGACAGCTCGCTACAAGGAGTCATAGAGTTAATAAATAGAAGTGAAGAAGAAGAGGAGAATTGACTACACTGGGTAAGTCACTTGTCAGCATTAACATCTCTGAACCTAGAAGTTGCAGAGAAGTTATCAACCTGTATTGATAAGAAGAATTTCCTCACTTGAAAGTCAATTGCCAATAAACATTTTTAACATGCCAAGCACTGTACTAAGCTCTGGAGATACTATATTAAAAAGAAAGATAATCCCTGCCTTCAAGAAGTTTATAATCTAATTGGAGAATATAACACATCAAAAGAAATTGAAAAAAGTGGGGCATAATGAAGAAGAAAAAAAAATCTCAAAGGGTAGAAAGACAGGTGGAAAAGGAAAAGATACCTTCCCTGGATCCCTTCCTTAAATGGAGGTTTATGTCATTTTTTTAAATTATAGCTTTTTATTTACAAGATGTATGCATGGGTAATTTTACAGCACTGTATGTCATTATGTTTTTACAAGAAAAAGTAGCACAATATGTAGGAGAAAAGTATATGTCCCCCTATATACAAATGGCAATAGGAACAAAAATGCAAAATGGATTTTAAAAAGACTATAAATAGAATGGGGAAAATACTCATCATGCTGGGAAAAAAATCTTAATGTGAAACAAAATATAGAACTCATTAAATTAGTTGAGGAAACAAATTGGGCAGACTTACTTTGGTTAAAAAAAACAAAACAAAACAAAAAAACAACAAACTATGTAAAAGAAGCAAACATGAAACAATACATAGTGAATTACTTTCTAAACAAAAAACCAGAATGGATGGGAAAGAAAAAAAATTATGTAAATGAATTAAGATTATGTGGTTTGCTCAAAATCACACAGTAAGCATTTAGGTCTTCCTGACTCTGGGCCCATTGCTGGATCCATTGAGCCACCAGCTGCCTCTTTAGAAAGCATCTAGTTCAACTTATTTTATAGAGGTGGAAATCAGGGGCCAGAGTGGTTAGAGTCACACCTGGGTCAAGGTCACAAAACTAGTTAGTGGTATCAAAGTCCCCTGAATGATCTAATTAGCATGCGTTTTCCCAAATATATGCCCCGTTTATAGAATCACAGAATGTTAGAGATAGAAGGAAGGAACCTGAAGACAACATCTAATTCCCTCATTTTATACACTGAGAATACTATTTGTACCACTTGCAAGGGGACCCCCAACAGAGTTCCTATGGTGTTTTCTTTCAAATGGAAATTCTAAAGGGGTGGAGGAATGATAACATTTAAATAAAAGAAAAACAAATGAAATTAGCTGCACAATATCACCCCTGGCCTCACCCTGTCTATCTAGATTTATCTTTCTTTAATCCTCAAAGAATGTTTTTAATTCTTCCTTTATTCCTCCTATTTTTTCCACACTTCTCTATTATTTCCTTCTTTCTTCATCACCTTCTTTTGTCTTTCTCCTTCCTTCCCTCTCTCCAACTCTCTCCTTTCCACTCTCATTTCTTTTGTTTTTCTTCTTCCTTCACCTTTTTTATTCCCTTTTTCTCTTCTTCTGCCTCTCATTCTCTCCCTCTCCTTCCCTTCCACTGTTCTCTTTCATCCCTTCTCTCTCTACCTCCCTTTTTCCCTCCCTCATTCTTCTTTTCTTCCTCTCCTTCCTTCTCCCTCTCTCTTTCTTTCATTCCTTCTCTCCCTTCTTTATTGTCTATAGAATGTGCTAGGAATAATCTTTCATCTCCTAGTTCCTTTCTCTCGACTGGAAACCTACCCATTCTTCAAGGCAGATCTGAGCCCTAATTACTCTGTAAAGTTTCCTAACTACCTAGTTCAGAGGGTTCTCTCTTTTCTCTGAAAATTTGCAATAAGCTCTTTGCACGTAACTTCTATTATCTTGTATTCCTAGAAAACTTCTCATGTGTATATCCACATCTCTCCAAAGCAGTTTCCTTGAAAGCATGATTGATGCCATCTATCTTCCTCTGTCGCGCATCTATCCACAATGCATAACAGAAAGCGGGCTAATAGTTAAGTAATCAGTAATATCTTCTTGCTGTTTAATTGATATTGGGCACCTCTCAATATTGCCATTGAATCACAGGACATCCATGATACATGAAAAGAAATAAGCTTAAAAGAAAGAGCTCTGGATTTTGGAGATAGAAAATAAAGATCTGACTTATTTATGTGATAAGGACATCTCTTTTAACAGTTCTGACCTGCATTTCACCACCTGTAACTGAAAATATATTTTTTAAAACTGCATTTTCTTTTGTTTTGTCAGCATGGGATCCCCCTGGACTGTCTCCAGCAAGAGAGATAGCAGTCATCATGATTTACAGAGCTTGAAGAAACCTTAAAGGCCATAAAGTCCAGTCCCCTCCTATTATATAATGAGGAAGCTGAAGCACAAAATGGTTAAAATAACTTGCCCAAGATCTCACCGCTAGTAAGTAACAGAGGCAGGATTTGAATTCAGGTTCTTACTCTATTCATCACACCAAGATGAACAAATATAGTCTTAAAGAGCTGCCTGAGGAAAGTTAACATAAAGTGACCCAAACTTGTCTTCCTGCCTTCAAATTTAGTCTTACTTACTAGCTGTGTGACCCTGAGCCCAGTGACTTAACCCTGTTTGTCTCAGTTTCCTCATCTGGAAAATGAGCTGGAGAAGGAAATGGCAAATCATTCCAGCATCTTGGACAACAAAGCGTCAAACATGATGAAAATGCCTGAACAACAACAAGGACAACAAAAGGGTATGGGGGCATGATGAAGCCTGCAGCCAGGATGGTAAATGATCTGAGGAGATATGAGTTAAAGAGCTGATTTCATTTTGCAGAAAGAGGAGTTTCTGAAGATCATGAAATCTAAATGAGTTGTTAGGTGTGAAATGATAAGGTGCATGTCCTAGGTGCCCTCCACACCTGCAGGATCTGGGAGGAGCTTCCAGATGTTCACCCTGACCCTTTCCAACAAGAAGGAGGGAGGAACTCTACAGGCAGAGACTGCTGAGGAAGTGTGAATTACAGAGCTGATGTCATCTTATAGAATGATGACTTTCTGGAGATCATAAAATCCAGTTGTGGGTTTTTCCTCTTTAAAGCAATGAAATTTGGCTAAAGTTTTCAGAGAGCATTCAATTCAATTGATTTTATAAAGTTCTCTGATTATATCGAGTCTCTTGAGAAAAGGGACTATCTTCTCTTTCTTTGTATCCCAATACGTAGCAAAAAGCCAAGATGCTATTTATTGACTGAGTGACTGTCAGAGAAGATGATGTGATTCAGCCAGCCTCCAAGCTTTGGTAGGACGTGATGACAGCCACCAACTTCTGCCACACTGCCCACAGACACTTGTTCCCCCTCACTTCCTGAAGATCTGGTGTTAGGAAAGACTCTAACATTATCTTAGTCATTTACAATAATGTAAATTTAAATTTGCCAGATTATAAATTCCTTGAAGGAAGAGATAGTATCTTTAAACACTTTCTATTCAGTCTCAATGCCTTGTATATCACTTGTACCCAATGATTATTCTGCAGATCCAAAGGGACCCCAGAGGCCACCTACTCCAGTCTCTTCATTTTACATGAGGAATTTAAGAGCTGCCTCTCTCTCTTTCCTCTGTTTGTCTAACTCCTGTCTTTTCAAATTTCAACTTTCCCATGAAGCTTTCCCCTACTATGCCAGCCTATACTAATCACTCCTACATATTCTACATATCCATAGAGAATTAATTTTCTTTTCTTGAATAAAGCTGAGGAATCAGAACCATACATTGACTGATATTAAAGAGTCAGCTTGAGCAGCTATATGACTCAATGAACAGAGTACCAGGCTTGAAATCAGGAAAATTCATCATTTTGAGTTCAAATCTGACCTCAGACCCTTACTAGCCAGATAACTCTGGACAAGTTCCTTAACTGTTTTCCTTAGTTTCCCCATCTGTAAAAAGAGCTGGAGAAGGAAATGGCAAACCACTCTGGTATTTTTACCAAGAAAGCACCAAATGGGGACATGAAAAGTTGGACATAACCGAAAAAGTGACTGAATAACCAAAGAGTATGGGAGCATGGTGAAGCCCTATAGGCAGGATGTGAAATAATCTGAAGAGGTACAAGTTAAAGACTTGAAAATAACTGAATAAAAACAATAGTCATTTTCAGTGGCAGATTTTTATAATTTGACAATGAACAAGAAGATTGGAAAAGTAAGCTAGGATTAGATTGGAAAAGACCTTGAATGCCAGATAAAGGTGTAAAGAGTGACTGAAGAAAGAGAAATATTTGAGAACCTTCAATTACTCTTCCATGGATTGTGATGCAAGTATTGTTTCAGGAAACATAATCTGGCCACGGTGCATGAAATGCATTAGAAGGTTGTGAAAGGAAGGGAAATTCAATAGGACACTAGTAGGGTAAAAGGCTTACAGACTAAATTTACCCTTTCCACAGAGCAGCCCTCAAGGGAAGGAGATCAATCATGGCACCACCATATTAAAAGATAACTGACTCCAAGCAGGCTTCCTTACTTCCACTCTGAACTAGACTCCTCTGTACAATATCCTTGACCACATGTCCACTCATACGCCACCTAGAAGACCCCTAATAGCATGGGATTGACTGTTCCCTGCTGCAGACCACTCTTTTTTTGGACTATTCTAATTGTCTGTAGATTCTTCCTCACACTGATCCAAAATCTCATGGTTTTTTACCAATTGATCCTAGCTCTGCAAAACAAAGCTAATCCCTCTTCTCAGTGACAGCTATGTTGTCCCTTTATGGTCCCCAAGTGCCTCAGATGTGTCTTCCAAGAGTTCTGGCCACCTCAATCTAAGCATAGGCTTTGAAACTGTATTCTCCAGTAACCGGTGTCATACCAGCTGTTGGGTAAATCATCTTCCAGCTGCTGAACTCCATTCCTCCGACAATCTCCCAAATGAAAAAAGTACGTGTCTGCACTCTTGTTGACCATTTGCATTCATTCCCACAACTAAATCTGAGCTGAATGACATGCTGCTCCTTTCCCCCAAGCAAGAGGGAACAGATGACCAGCAGCTGGAACAGCGCTGGACTGAGTGATTCATTCCGGTTTGATCATCGCGGATTAGTTGCTACATTACCAAAATGCCCACATTGCAGCCAGATGGAATCTTTCAGTTACAGAGAATGAGAGCTCTCTAAGAAGAGGAGGCAGGGAGGAGTTGGGGTGGGAAAAGAAATATCACTAGATTGGGAATCAGGCAACCTGGCTCTCTAGGTCTCAGGTTTCTGGATTCCCAAATGAAAAGAGTAGATTAAATAATTTTTAAGATTCCTTCCACCTCTAATATTCTATGGCATAACTGTTGAAGAGAGTATGTCTATAAGATGTACATGAGCCTTTAATCCATTAAAAATTATATTTATATCATCATAAAATAAATGAATGGAAGAAAAAAGTAACTATGATCTACTTACTGTGTGCCATTTACCACGATTTAGGTATACAAAGACAAAAAATGTCCATCTATCACCTGACTCTCATCTATGGCTCCAGGAAGCTCTAACATACAGAGTGGCCCTACCCTGGGAAAAACCATCTCAACATATGAACCAGGTTCAGAGTAACCAATAGGCCTCAAATCTGTCAGTGAATTGCAAGGGCTTCTACCCCAAGTATATGGAGACTTCTCCAGTGGAATGGGCAAATGAAAGCAATTTGTTCCAGTGGATACAAAGGTGACTGAAGCAGATGCTGTAGAGCACTTAGAACTTGGTCAGATAGTGAAGAATCCAAGATCAGCTAACCTTTCAGCTTTATTTATAATTTTCTTGCTGCTCAATCATTTTTCAGTCATAGCTGACTCTTTGTGTCTCAACTTGGGGTTTTCTTGGCAAAGATCCTGAAGTAGTTTGCCATTCCCTTCTCCAGCTCATCTTGTAAATGAGAAAACTGGGTTAAGTGACTTGTCCAGGGTCACACAGCTAATAAGAGTCTGAGCACTTGTGAGTTTTCCTGACTCTAGGCCCAATTGTACCACCTAGATGCTCTGAATATCATTCTACAACCTACTAAGTCATAAATGGATTGTCATCTTCACCTGTGAAGAGAGTTCTTACATCAGGAGCAACCAGCACCGAAAATTTTAATACCTGTTTTAGCTTTAGTTCACAGCTACATGTGCAATAAATAAAGTACTGGGTCTATAGTCAGGAAGACCTGAGTTTCAAATCTGGTCTCAGGTATTTATAAACTATGTGACACTGGACAAATCACTTAATCTCAGTTTCCTCAACTGTAAAATAGGGATAATAATAGTATTTCTCTTCTAGGATTGTTGAGAGGATCAAATGAAATAATAATTGGAAAGTACCTGGCACACAGAAAGCACTTATAAATGTTTGATAGTATTATTACTCTTAGAGCACTATGTGCCAGGAAGTATATTTACACTTTTTTGTCCATTATATTGAATAACACAGTTTCAGGCAGATTATAGATACTTAAGAACGGTAGACTTATTAGTGATAATTTTACCTAAATCTATGAAGCAATTAATTTTTAAAAATTAAGATTAGGTCTTCCCATCTTGTTTGGGCTGCAAGTACTGGGGCTACTCAGAGACCTGTTCTTATGACTGGCATTGAGAACATTGACCCACTTAGCTTAGTTGCTCCATCACAAGTTTGGGGATCCCACCACTAAAGATTTGATTTAACACCAACATCTGATTGGCTTAGGCTAATGCAATACTCCTGAATTTAAGAGATCCTCCATCCTTAGCCTTCCTGAGAATTAGGATTAGTATGCTCCATCTTAATAGGAAGCTAGATATTTTCAAAAATCTTTTTACCTCCTTTATTTCCTTTTCATATTTGGAATAATCCTGGATGATTAGAGGGGCAAGAATTATTCCATTTTATAGATGTGGATCTTATAATTTGCATAAAACTATAGAGCTAATGGCAAAACTGAGCTTAGAACAGGTGGTTCTAGACTCTTCTCCCTTCCTCCCCACCACCATCCTCTCATCAGATTTGTGGACCTATGAATGGAATCCATGAAGTCTGAAAAGACCAAAAATTTTTAAACAATTACCTATGGAGGTCCAAGTAATCCCAAGGGCCCAAGTAGAGAGTGAGGAAGGTAGAAATATTTTTTACACAGAGTTAGGTTTTAGGCATTTGGGTTAGCAGAGGGAGGTTCACAGTTGTGTGAAGGAGT
This sequence comes from Sminthopsis crassicaudata, assembly GCF_048593235.1. Classification (NCBI taxonomy): domain Eukaryota; kingdom Metazoa; phylum Chordata; class Mammalia; order Dasyuromorphia; family Dasyuridae; genus Sminthopsis; species Sminthopsis crassicaudata. The sequence goes on along the minus strand of NC_133618.1, from coordinate 538,763,310 downwards.
AATCTCAGAATTTATTCCCTTTTCCTACTTTGGCCTCAACATTTCAGTTACTCTTTTACCTTATAGAGGTGTTGTTTGTTACCAAAAGTAATCAAAGACCATAACAAAAATTGTACAATATATATTTCCATCTAAAAGTAGAAAATGTATTATATGTATTTTTTGTGACCCAGATATGCACAATACAAAAGAAAGAAGCCTTGTTTAAAAACCCTATTCCCAATATTTACCTCCAATCTTACTGCCCTCATATTGAATTTATTTTCAAATCCCTTCCTGATGTGGATCAAAAAGTTGCATAAAGTTTTAGAAATTGGTTTAGAAATTAGACTACATTTTAATTTGCTTTAGAGAAAATGACAACTTTTTTCTTGATCAAATTCCATGATTTTTGAAATTATGAAATTTCCATGACAGACTTTGAGTCAATTTCTAAACATCTAATTAATTCACTCAATCAACCAATTGATAAATACTTATCAATATAAATACTTATCGAGACATTATGCTAAGCATCAGGGGCACAAAGACACAAGTAAACAGTTTGCATTCAGTGGGAGAGATAATCATAAACATATATTGTTTTTGTTGTTATTCAGTTATTCAGTTATTTAAATCATGTCAGATTGTTCATGACCCATTTGGGTTTCTTAGCAAAGATACCCGAGTGGTTTGTCATTTCCTTCTCCAGCTCACTTTACAGATGAGGAAACTGAGGCAAATAAGATTAAGCGACTTGCTGGAGGTTTCATACTTCAGACCAGATTTGAACTGAAATCTTCCTGATTCCAGGCCCAGCACTCAAGGAAACTAAGTAAGGTAGGCACTAGCCATTGGGAAGAACAGAGAATACTTCATGTAGAAGGTAATGCTTGAACTGAGCCTTGAAGACAACTAGGGATTCCAAGATGCATAATGGAGGAAGGGGAACATTTTAGGCCCAGGAGAACAGACAGCTTCGAGAGATGGAGGGCCCAGTTTGGCCAGACCCTAGAGCACAGGAAGAGGGAAAGTATGTAATAAGGCTGGAAAGGCAAATTGGAACCAGGTTGTAAAGAGCTTTAAAATTCTAACAGAGGAGTTTATATTTGATCTTAGGGGTGATATGGAGCCACCAGGGTGTTAATATTAAAAGTTTAATATCTTAACCCTTCCCAGGGGTTTTTTTACATCTCAAAAAAAGATAGGAGAAAGAAGTCAGTGCTTTAACCCAAAGAAGTTGTAGCAGGCAGGAGGGGAGAGATAAGAGATATACAGAGACAGAAACAGAGAGAAAAAGGCAGAGATGAAGAGACAAAGAAATTGAAGCAGAGACAGAGTGACAGAGAAGGAAATAGAGAGGCAGGATCAGAAACTGGCACAGAAATAGAGACATGGAGAGGCAGAGATAGAGACAAAAAGAGAGATAGAACCAGAGACAGAAATATATAGAGAGAGAAAGAGAAAGAGAGGCAGACAGAGAAAGAGAGAAACACATACAGGTAGAGACAGAGATAGAGATATAGAGATAGAGAGAGGAAAAAGATAACACACATACAAAGTTACAAAGATAGGGGCAGAGAGAGACAGACAGAAAGATAAAGACAGAGAAAGGAGAGACAGAAAGAGAGAAAGAAAACAGGCAGAGAGAGACAGAGAAAGAGGAGAAACAGAGAGACAGAGATAGAGAGTCAGAGACAGAGACACATGGGGGGGAGGGAGGGAGAGGAAAAGGAAGGGGAAGAGGGAGAGGGAGAGAGAGAAAGAGAGAGAGAGAGAGAGAGAGAGAGAGAGAGAGAGAGAGAGAGAGAGAGAGAGAGAGAGAGACAGGGAGGGAGGGGGAGAGACAGAGACAGAGACAGAGACAGAGAGAGGGGAAAGGAGGGAGGGAGAGAAGAGAGAATGACTGTTTCCTGTAATTCCAGAGATCATACAAAAGAATGTGATTATTAGGTGACATGGCAGTTTACTCCAACAAGCATTTTTCTTATAAAAAGCTTATATGCAACTTTGGTACAGTATCTAAAAAGGTGGGATTGGAGCCCCAGGACCTGAGTTCAAATCTTTGTTCCATTACTTGACATTAGACAAAACATAATCTCCATTAGCCTCAGAATCTGTGAAATGAAGGGATTAGTCTCAATCTCTGATTAGTTACTATTTACCTCTCAACATAAATAGATTGTAGGAACATTTTGCTGTTGTTGAATTCTTCATGACCCCATTTGGGGTTTTCTTGGCAAAGATACTGGGGTGTTTTGCCAATTTTTTTTTCCTGCAGCTCATTTTGGAGAAATTGAAGCAAACAGGGATAAGTAACTTTCCCAGGATCACCCAGCTAAGAAGTGTCTGAAGCTGGATTTGAACTCAAGATGATTTCTCCTGGCTTCAAGCTTGACACTCTATCCACTGGGTCACCTGACACCCCAACCATAACAACAAAATAAATAGGCTGTAGGAGCGTTATTTCCCCCATTTTGCAAATAGGGAAGCAGACTCAGAAAGGGTGTGGCAAGCCTGGAGTCATCCAGTTAACATAATCATAAAGTCAACAGTCTAATAACTCCAATGCTGCTTTGCTGCCTCATAGATGGCACATTATTGTAGGAATGAAAGTTGGAAGGGATCATTTGTGATTGTGAATCAAACTAGATGATCATGGGAGCATAAATAAGAACGGCAAGTGAAACAAAAACCAAGGAAATGATTTAAGGTTCTTTGTATCTAAAATATCATGGCTCCTAGAAACCTTTCCAAATACTAAGTCATAGGAACATGAATCTAGAGCTGGAAGAAATCTCTGAGGCCATCTACTCCAAGCCTAATAATAGCTGTCCAAGGTGACACAGTATCAGAGACAGCATTTGAACCCAGGACCATTGATTCCCCTTCTTGCTTCTGTCTCTCAAAGGCTTTCATCCAAAGCTTTTTCCTCTCCTCCAATTTCTGCATTCTCCAGGCTTCCTACCTCAACATAGCCTTTTCACTCTAGAGCTACCTTCACCTGAGACCTGCTGTCCTAGTGGATAAGTCCCACCACTTCATGAAGGGCTCAGCCTCTGCACACAGCACTCCTGCCTCCACTTATTTTCCCAACTAATTCACCTCCTCATTAGCAGAACTTTCCTCCCCATTCCCACACTCATCCTTTATAATTCCCTTTTTGGTTTCCTTCCAAGTTGGAATGGAAGATCATTGAAGATTGTCTTGTTTGTATTTCTCTGTTTCCCCAATGTGTAGCAGCATCTCTCACATATGAAGTGATTAATAAATTCTTTAACTATCTATCTACCCTATATTGGTACACTCCTTTTGTGTATTTTAGGTAGATACATATAAATGTACATGTTCTTTCCCCAGTTATTATGTATGCTCCTTGAGGGCAGGGGCCACTTCATTTTTGTCTTTGAATGTCCTGGTTTATATCTTGCCATCCAGATGGTCTTGGAGGAGAAAGAGAGACTGGTGACTTTGCAGAGGCCTCCATCACTTAAATCCAATTCACTTCCATGTCATGGAATCCTCTCCCTGAAGTCATGGTTCTCTTTGAGAACAAAGAATAAATAACACAGAGAAGCATTTAATGTTTGTTGTTTGATTTGTCTTTCCAAGAGAAAGAATGGGAAAGAATTTAAATCCTTCATGAGGAAACATTTAGGACTTTCCCAGAAGGCAATGAGATGTCCAGCTAAGAAGTCACTGAAGGAAAACCCTGCCCTATTGAACCCTTTCCTAGAAAAGGGAAATAATAGCAGTGCTCTGAGCCCTGGACCTCCTGCTGTATGGCATGGCCTCCTGGATCTGGCTGGCTCTGTAGGAGGTTCTTGTCCTTCTGGGGATCAGGGAAAGAAGATGACCTCAGGTCCTTTCATTTTCAAGCTCTAACTCCGAGGGCCTCCCTGACTTCTGCCGCTATCAGAACAGTCAACTTGGTCCTCCTCAGAGAATTGCTTTTTTAATTGGCTCATTGCATATGCAACGCTGGGGAGTGTCTTTGGGGCGATTTTGGATTGGAGTGAGGAACTCTGCTTTTCCATTTGATTAGAATGGTCCCCCAGTGCCTAAGTAACCACTTCTGGTGAGAAGACTCAGTGCCTCTTCCAAATGAGGGCTCTTAGAGAAAGAGGAAAAAGAAAAGGGGAGGGGGAAGTAGAAGAGAGCGAGATACTCAAAGAAATCCCTTTGTTTGTGTGGGGCCCTATTCTCTGAAAATGATGGAAATGTCCTTGTAATTCTTTTTGGACAGAAAATGTTAAGATCCCTATAAATGGCTAACCTCTTCTTCCTCCCTCTTTTTTTTTTCCTTTTCTAGGAAAAGCCTGCTGTTCAGAACTATAGGCTTTCAGGAAAAGAGGACTCAGCAATTTCTGGAACTCTGAACTAGAAACAGGAATTCATTCACTTGAGCCAAAAATAATAGGTACACTGTGACACCAAGGAAAGTCTAAATAGGGGTAGAATAGTGTTTGGAGAGGGGGAGGTCCGTCTCTCAAGGATTTGGGCCCTTGACCCCAAGGAGGATAGGGGGAAAATTTCTGAAAGAGGAATATCACAGTAATAGTACTCTGGGAATGGGGGTCTAGATTGATTACACACTCAAAGGAAGGTACAAGGATCATGGCTGACAGTAGGAGGAATCACCCAGGCCCAAGATTGTAGATTGGAGTCCTATTCATTCTAAACAAGGTCACTGATTGACCTAAACTGGAAAGGAAGTGAGGGAGAGAGGAAGGAGCAAGGAAAAGGAAATGGAAGAGAAATGGAAAGAACAGAGAGAAAGGAGAAAAAGGAGAGATGGGAAGAAGAAAGCTGAGTGGAGGGAAAAAGGAAAATCATGAAAAGGAAGGGATAAAGGAGAAATAGGAGAGAGAAGATTAAGATAAAGTTGAAAAGAGAAAAGGAGAGAAGGGAGAACAGAAGGAATAGGATAACATTTTATGGATTACATATACAAAATACCTTCAAACCTTTTATGTTGTCCTTGTTCAGTTGTGTCCAATTCCACTTGAAGTTTTCTTGGCAAAAATAACAGAATGGTTTACTAATTCTTTCTCCAACTCATTAGACAGATGAGGAAACTGAGGCACACAGCGTTAAATGACTTGCCCAGGGTCACCCAACTAGTAAGGGTCTAAGGCCAAATTTGAACTCAGGAAGATGAGCCTGATGGTGTCATCTGCTGCCACACACACCTTAAAGTATTATATAAATTAAAGCGTTTTGGTTTTATTGTCAATGTTTAAGAGCTGAAAGGTCATCTAGGAAGGTTAAATGATTTGCTCAAAGATAGTGAGCTTTCTGTGATAGGGAGAACAAGGGACAGAGTCCTCCATGGTTGCCATAAGTCTGATTTGTATGCAAACAATAGATCAGAAATATCACCTTTCCAGTCTGCTTTCTGGGAGACTAGAGTTTGAAATCGGGGATTGTGTCCTCCATGCCTAAAACCTTCTTTTTACCTCAGAGTATCTCTCAGCCTTTAAACTGCAGCTCAATCACCATCTTCTACACAAAACCTTTCCTGCCCATCCTCTACCTCCAATTACTAGTTCCTTCCTTTCCAAATTGGGCTTCATATTTTTCTATATTGTATGTTTGTGTTCATTCACTTTATAATGTAAACTCCTTATGAGTAGGAATTGTTTCATTCTATGAATTCTATGAATCCCCAGTGCCTAGAACACAATAGACCTTTAATAGATGCTTGCCAAGTTGCTGGCTCAGGAGGGCTGGTAAGCTTAACAGTTCTCCAGAGCTCTAGGTGTGACTACTGGACCCACTGAAAGGTGGGAAAGGAAAGCAGAGTTTCCTGTTAATTCTGGCCTGCTTCAGAAGGTGCCAGAGGAAACAGTAATGAATTATCTTCAGTTTAACTGAGACAGTCTCCTTCCAACAGGCATGGGATTAAGAAGTCCTTCAAATAGCTGCTTAGAAATAGTCAGGACTATGATAATATTCACTCATTTTCAGTGTGTACCATATTTGCTAGAGTCACCAGACTATGAAATATTTGTTTTCTGTAGAAAGTTAATTTTATTTTGCCTTTCTTATTTGTTGCATGTTATGGTATATATAACTAGAAAAAAAAGAAAAAGATGGCCTAATCCCATAGAATGAGAGAGATAACTAATTGGCAATACAAGTGCTGTGATAATCTCCACTCAAAATCAAGAGAGTTAGAGAAAGGCTTTCAATACTCTTTCTGGCAGATTTACAGCAGAGCATGCATAAGAGCTGCACAAAATGGTCAAGTAAGGAATGTGTGTGTTGATAACTTCATTGACAGCAGAAATACCGGATAATAATTGGAATTTATAAAGTGTTTTAAATTTAGCAAAGCATTTTACACATCATATTATTTGAGCTTCAACACAGCCTTGGGAGGTAGGTATTATTATTAGCCCCATTTTACTGATGAGGAAACTAAGACTAAATGATTTGCCCATAGTCGTATAGCTAGTAAGAGCCTAGAGTGAGATTTAAAGGCTGGTCCTTTACTAGGAGTTTGAGCTTCATTTGGGCTAAAAGCCCATGGGGTTTACACTAAGTTTAGCACCAGTGGGGTGAGTCCTCAAGAGTGAGTGCCACCCAGGCTGCTCAAGGAAGGGCAAATTAGCACAGGCCCCAAACAGAGGAGATCAAAGTTTCTGTATAAATCAGTAATGGGATTGGAGGTGTGAGTGTCTGGGACATTTCCAGTCTGGATGATGTAGGGATACCTAGTCTTGAGGAAAGAAGAAGAGGGAGAAAGGGTAGAGGAGAGGAGAATAAAATAGAAGAGAGCAAAGGAGAGGAGAGAAAAGAAAAAGTAGAGGAAAAGAGAGGAAAGAGGAGAGGAGAGAAAAAGACACAGGAGAGAAGAAGAAAGGAGAGAGGGGAGGAGAAGAGAAGAGAGGAGAGGAGAAAAGAGAAGAGGACAGGACAGCAGAGGAAGAGGCAGAGACAGAAGGAAAAATAGATGAGATGTTTTAGTTTGGGAGGTCATAGAGACAGTGAGTAGAGCCAGAGGAAAGACAACTGACAAGCTCTTTCTAAAAGTAATTCCATCAATTCTTTGATTATTATTTCCAGAAAGAACAAGAGACAGAAAGCTGTGGGGAGAGGAGGTGAGCCTCCTTCGTGCTGCCAGGGGGATGTGACTAGAATGAACCATCAGGTGGCATCTGAAGGATGCTCTTGGCCTGGGGCTGGCTAGGTAAGTTGACTTTATGTATCTGCACTGACTGATTCATGAATCAAGACCGCAGGGCCCCAGGGACAAATTGCTCTCCTTGCATCTGACTTACAGTTTCTCGATGGTAGAAATAAAGATACCTGTACCACCTACCTTGAGTAAAAATAAATTTCCAAGCTTGAAGGAGCCATGATTTCTGCTTTTCACCAGTGCAGAGCCCCACCCCCACCTTAGTAGACCATCTTAATGAGATGTTTTAATCTGAAAAAAAGAATGAATCATTTAGTATCCATCCTTCTGCTCATGAGCCTCTCCAAAATCTCTCAGGCTGGTGATGTGATGTGCACTCCAATGCCACATCATGGCAAAGAGTTGAACATCTGGCAAAGTGCAAGCTCTGGCAGGTCCCACCCAGCTGGAAAAGGTTCAAGTACTTGCCCTAAGTGGATAAATGAGGTGATGGATGTGAAAATGGGATTTAAAAGGATAAAATGCTAGCTAAGTATAAGAGATTGTTATTATTTTAAAGCAGACTTCATTTCTTTAGGGTCTTGACTGCATAAAGTGAGATATTCTCTTTCCAAGCACCATTAGAAAAAAAGGTTTTCTCTTGGTTAAGACAACTCATTTATTTTACTTTTCTAAGAACTGTAATTATCTAAATGGTATAGGATTGTTGATTTGTAGCTGAAAATAATCTTAAAACTTAAAAACAACTTAGTCTAACTCCTTCATTTTACAGATAGGGAAATTGAGGCCCAGGGAGGTTATGATTTTCCCAAGCATTAATAAAGAATAAGTATTACACAAGTCCTCTCTCTGCCTCACTGATTGGCCTGCCAGATAGGATCCGAAATTTCAACATGTATCCCTGCTTTGAGCAAGGACTTATTTCTGAGAGTTCCCTGACTCACTTAATCACTTTCTTTAAATGCAAAACATTAAATTTCACAGACTGTTGGAGTTGAGACTTTTAGAGGTCTGGTTCAACACTCTGATTTTATGATGAGAAAAGAGAGGTCCAAAGTAGACAAGGTCACATAGCAAGTTAATGACAGAGTTGCAACTGGAGCAGAGTTGGAGTATGTGTACAAAAGACAGCTGAACAGGGTAATTCCTGGGAAGAGGGATAGGAAAGGTCCTCCAGTGCTAGAGACTTTCAGGATGCTACCAAGGAAGAAAAGGTCATTTTGACTGGGAAGCGCTAGGCAGGAGGCTCTGGTCAGAGCTGAAACCCCAGGGTTGTAACTACAAGAGCATCTGCCCTGGGCCTAGTTCTCCATGTAGGAAGCACCAAACTAGGTCTGGTCCCCATATATGAAAGGAGCAAGTTGTCACTTAACATGAATGTTTCTTAAGTGTCCAAATGCTAAATGTGTCTCCTTATCCTTGGCCCATCATAGTACCAGAAATTTCACAATTGGAATCATTCTTCTAGGTTAGGGCCTTGAAAGTTCAATGAAAAACGTATCTAAGTTACCAAATACTGGAGTACACCTTAGTCTGTTATCTGTCACTAATAACTTATGTACAAGCAGTTTCTCAGATTGGGATACAGGACAAATGAGGGTTTTTTTATTTGTTTGTTTTGCTTTTTTTGCTAAGGCAGCTAGGGGTTAAGTGACTTGCCCAGGGTCATACAGCCAGGAAGTGTGAAGTGTCTTAAGCCAGATTTGAACTCAGGAAAACTCATCTTCCAGAGTTCAAATCTGGTCTCAGACACTTATCAGTTGTGCGACCCTGGTCAAATCATTTAACTCTGCTTGCCTCAGTTTCCATTTCTGTAAAATGAGCTGGAGAAGGAAATGGCAAACTACTCCAGTGTCTATGTTGAACAAATAACTCCAAAATAACAACACATTGGACATGACTGTAACCGCTGGCCAATCACAACAAAAAGGGGAACAGGTTTAGGGTATGGAAATCTGGAAATGTGGGCAAGCAGTCTAATGGAAGGCCATCAGGAACAGGATGAGGGTACCATGTAACCTGGGCTGAGGAAGATTGAGAGGAAGCAGACGTGAGAAGGAAGGAAGATACAGCTTTCACAATATTACCTGGTACCAACCTCATTTCTTAATTAGTACCTTGCAGAGAAAGCGTGTTTAATAAAAGCTTGCTGAAATTAATTGAATTAGTCAATTTTTTTTTTTGCAACACTTCTCCATCGGATAACATAATTTTGATCTTAAAAGAGGTTTAGAGTGCATCTAATCCAACCCTTTCATTTTACAGAAAAGGAAACTAAGGCCAAAAGAGATAAAATAATTTATTTTACAAGATGTCACACATCTTGTAAAAGGAAGACTCAGGATTCAGACCCAGGTTGCCTGATTCTACATTCATTGATCCTCCTACCAAACATTGGCATTTAAGGATCTCTGCTAGAGACTCTAACCACCCTTCTAGTATTTATCTTCTTTTAAAATTTTAACAGCATTTTATTTTTTCCAATTACATGTAAAAAAATAGCTTTCAATATTCATTTCTGTAAGATTCTGAGTTGCAAATTTTTTTTCCTTCCCTCTCTTCCCTACTCCCTCCTCAAGACAGCAAGCAATCTGGTATATACATGTACAATCCTTGTAAATATATTTCCATATCTGTCACATGGAGGAAAAAATTAGAACAAAAGAGAAAATAGGCTTTATCTTCTTTATCCCACTCACCAACACAAAACATTCAGCTCTGATCAAACTGGCCTACTGGACTTTCCCAAATATACCCTTCACTTTCCCATTTCCATGCTTTTGATCATGCCATTCCCCTAAGCATCAAATGACCCTTCCCCTCCATTTCCACTTCTAGAAATGCCTTGTAGAGGGGCAGCTGGGTGGTTCAACGAATAGAGCAGTAGGCCTGGAGTCAGGAAAATCTTAATTTAAATTTGGTTTTAAATACTTGCTAGCTGTGTGATTCTGAGCAAGTCACTTAACCCTAATTGCCCCCAAAGAAAAAATACTTTGTAGAAATTCTTCAAGGCCTAGATCTCAGTCTTACCTTTGTCCTAAAAGCCTTCCCTGACCACACTAGCCAATGCTTATGTCTCTCCTCTGTGCATATGTGTGTGTTTGTGTATGTAGACACATACATATGTACATATACACATACATGCACCACCAACACCCAGTGCTCCCTTATTCTCTGTTCCCCTCTTCCTACCTGAATTCTCCTGGTCTTTCAGAACCCATATGGAGGCTCAACATCTTCTTAAAGCCTTCCAAGTTCTAAGTAATGCTCTACCCTCTACCTGCTTCCAGTTCTGACACTAGCTGTGTGATCCGGGACAAGTGATTTAATCTCTCTGGACCTCAGTTTCCCAATCTGTTGAACTAGATAATTCATGAGGTACTGTCTACCTCTAGATCCATGGTCCCACAAATAAATCCTCACCTACTCCTTATGACATTCAGTCTTGTCTATATTGTGAGCTATCTTTCCATGGATCTCTTAACCTCTTACCTTCTAACTAAATTCTGAAGTCCTTAGGAACGGGTTCTAATCAGAAGGATGAAGATCAATTGGGGAATAGTTGAACAAGCTGTGGTTTATGATTGTGATGGATATTATTGTCCATTTAAGAAATGTTAAACAGAATGATTTCAGAAAAATCTGGAAAGACTTATATGAAGTGATGCAAAGTGAAGAGAGCAAAACCAAGAGAACATAGCAGCAAGATTATATGTTGAGCAGCTATGAATGAGTTAACTCAATAATACAATGATCCAAGATAATCCCAAAGGACTAATGAATGAAGCAAACTATCAGTTTCCAGAGAAAGAATTTATATTTTTTTGAATATAGACTGAAGCATGCTTCCTTCCTTCCTTCCTTCCTTCCTCCTTCCCTCCCTTTTTCTCTCCATCTCTCTTTCTCTGTGTGTGTCTCTATCTCTCTTTCTTTCCTATCCTTTCTTGCTTGTCTTCAATTTATCTTTCTCTTTTTCTTTTTTGTTCAAGCCTTTTTGTACAAAGTGACTAATAGGGGTAGCTAGATGATAGTAGATAGAGATGGTAGTAGATAGATGCACCAGACGGGGTCAGTAGGACCTGAGTTCAAATGTGATCTCAGACACTTAACACTTCCTAATTGTGTGATCCTGGGCAATTCACTTAACCCCAATTGCTTCAGGAAAAGAAAAAAATGACTAAGAGTGAAATGTTTTACATGATTATACATGTATAACCTATGTCAGATTGCTTACCATCTCAGGGAGAAAGGAGCAGAAAGAGGGAAGGGAAGGAGAGAAATTGGAACTCAAAATTTAAAAAAAAATGTGAAATTTTGTTTTGATGTGTATTTAGAAGGAAATTAATTTTTTTTAAAAGAAAGAATGGCTTCCAAAGTTATTCCTCTTTGTAACTACCCTCTCTGCTTTTCCTCCATTCAATCAAATTTGTAAACATTTATTAAGTACCTACCAAGTGTAAGGTACAGTGCTGGAGGTAAAACGAATAGAAGATAATCCCTGCCCTCAAGGAGTTTACAATCCACAAAGGGAAACAATACACAGAAGGAGGCAGGAAAGGAGGGTTTGGGCCCAGAGGTACCCAGAAGCGAGCTTCTTGTTCTTTGGAGTTAAAACCAAGCAGGGCAGCAGATTCCTGGTTTAATCTCTCTATCAAACACTGGACTAGGCAAGCTTTAAATGCAAAATAAGCACCTCAGGGCTTATTGCTTGACAAAAAGCAGTAGTAATGCAAATGATACAAAGCAGAAATAAATTCCTAGTTTGACTATGTGCTTTATTACAACTCTTATGGATGCCACAGCAAAACAAGCTTCCTATTTCTGTTTTCTGAGGATTGATAGGAAAAAGAGAGGTGGGAGAGGGAACTATTGAGAAACAGAAGGCAAGATAAACTGTCCTCTGTACCCTCCCATTGGTGCTCACCATCTCCAAGGCCTTGCCCAGAGCAACACCAGGACCAGCAGGGACATTTATCCTCCTCTTATGGATTACCCTTCAAGTGAGATTCGTATTGCCTTCTGAGCCTAGAGCCCTAACCGCCAGGTACTGAACCTTTATTACAGCTCTGACTAGTCCACACTATGTAATTATCTCACTAGCTATTCACAACTCCATGAGAATAGTAGGGAATTATCAAACCCATTTTCCTGGGAAGAAAACTGAGTCTCAGAGAAGTGAAGTGATTTATCATACTTGTTAGGCAACTCGAAGCTGCAACAGGCCGGAGTCAGGAGCACCTGACTCCAAATCTGGCTCCAGACACTCAGTAGCCGTATGATCCTTAGTAACTCTGTCACATCTAGTCTCCTTTGTCTGCCTCACTTTCTTCATCTGTGATATGTAGATAATGTGGCTGCTATTCAGAAAACCATTTCCTTCTCTAGAGGATGAAGGCAAACAGAGGCTCAGGTACTTACTTGCCCAGCACCACTACTAAGTGTTTGAGATCAGATTTGGACTCTTCCCATCTGACTCCTTCAAGAGGTGGATAAGATGCTTTAGCATGAGTGTGATGGAGTCGTGGGCAGTCATTAAACCAATTATAAATCCAGAGAATAACTTCCTGAAAATTACTAACAAAAAAGAGCCTGAAATATGCAGGCCTCCCATCATGTAGGAGAGGTTTGCAGAGGAAAAAATATGGGGAATAACGAGGAGAAATTAATTGAGTGTCTCAAAAGAGATGATTACGCCAGGCGCCCCCAACTTCTGTGTCTGAAGGCTTTTTAAGGCCCTGGCCCTAGAACACTTAATACACTCCAGGCCTAGTTCTCACTTAGCTACCTAACACCTCTTACAGGATTGCTATGAGGATCACATGAGTTATGTGAAGTGCTTTGCAAACCTTAAGGTCTTTATGCTAACTATTATTATTACTATTACCTGAAATCACCCATTAGTGGTTAAGCCAGATCTGGATCTCCAGTCTCTTACAGTACAGATTTCTTGTACAATTCAGAGCTAAAATAGTGAATGTGACTTAGAGGTAATGCTAAAATACCAGAACTGGGGCCTTGGGTTGTCCAAGTTAGTCAAGGTCCCTCGCTCATTCATTCATTTATTCAACATTCACTCATTCAGATGCCGACTACGTATTGAACAACTCTGTTTCTTTGAAAACCAGTTAAAATTCAGCATATTTAAAGTATTAAATCCTGAGCAGATTTCCTGGAGGAAACTTTGAGGGCCATCGTAGGAGAAGCTGGAGTACGGAGGTACCATGAGATATATAAACAAGACGGTTGTATGTCTGGGCCAGAGGCAGCTCAGGAACGAGGTGGGGGGCTGGGGAAGTGAGGAAGGTCTGAGGCTCAGGAGAGAAGGGCTGACACCCCTCTGCCTCTCCCTCCAACCCAAAGTGCTTTGTGCAGCAGTGTCACATGACTACCACGAGAGGGCACTCACGCACCAACAACGGTCAGGGCCCTAAAAAATCTTCCAACACAAAAGTTGGGGGCACTTAGAGTAATCATCTCCCATTTTTTTGGAGATAATTAATTTCTCCTCGTTGTTCCCCATATTTTTCCTCTGCAACCCCCTCCTATATGATGGGAGACTTGCATATTTCAGACTTTTATTGTTGTTGTTGTTAGTGATTTTGGGGAGGTCATTTTCTGGATTTGTAATTGGTTTGATGACCGGCCATGACTCCTCACACTCATGTGAAAGCATCTTCTCCATCTCTGCAGAAGCCAGGGACTCAGGGTGCAGACTGTGACATCCATACTTTTTGACATAGTCAATGTGGAATTTGTTTAGTTTGATACAAATAGTATCTATTTGTTATAAGAGTTTTGTTTTTGTTTTTGTTACTTTTGCAACTGAGTAAGAGGGAAAAGATGGATTATGATTCATTGAAAAAATATTTTTTAAATTGCAATTGATTTAATTCCATCTTACTGGGAGTGGGGAAGGTGGGGAGCAGATAGGGAAGTTTCATTATGGAGGGAAATATGGACATATATTTTTAAAACTGTAAGTGAATGTTGACTTTTTCTGGCAGATGGGGGCCCATGACTTGGATAGGGATGTGAGCAGGAATACAGGATTTAGATTTAGATTATTGGGTCTGAATCTCAGCTCTCCCCTGCACTTAGCCAAGTTACCTCATGGCCCAGATCTCAATTTCCTCTTTTGTGAAACAACGAGTTTGGATTCAGGGGCTTCTAAGGTTGTTCACTGCTCTAAATCTATCATCAAGCCTCCTTGAAAGCTGGTCTTCTAGATAGAACAGCTTAGAATATTTGAACTGGACACTGGAGATTTAGTCCAATTTCTTTATTTTCTATATGAGGTAAAAAGGACCAGAGAGAGCAAATTACTGAGATCACCCAAACATCTGAGGTGGGATTGCCCCCAGGTCAGGGCTTTTTCCCTCATTTCCTTCTAACTAGCTAATACTCACCATTCTAAGTTCTCTCTTCCCAATTAATTTATCTTAGCAGTTTGTTGCTGGCCCCCAGTCTCAAGGTGCTTAAATCGTCAGGATAGTTTGTATTGAAATGTCCTAATTGGGGCATGGGGATGGGCGGGTATGTTAATAGCAGGTAGTAATACAAAAATAACAGTACCACTTGATATTTGTGCAGCAAACTATTTTGCGTTCATCTCCATTCACTCAGTTCCAGCTAGCTGAAATGTGTGCGGTATATGTTGGGGGAAATGTAAGGTGTAATGTTCTTGGGAGGAAAAATAAAACTTAATAAGTAAGCCTGGTCCCACATTTCTAAATGTATACCCTAAACTCCTCCTTCCCCACCCCATGGGGTCTTTGAAATCTCTCCATAAAGCTGAGCTCTATTGTATCCTCAATGGGGTTCTTGGTGACTAGGGCAATTGACTGGACTGACAAAAAGTCTCCAAACCTAAGGAAAAGAAGAATCCGTTGTAAATATATACCACAGGCCAGAGTAGATCAAGAATCAGGGTTTCTTATGAACAATAAAATTCAAAAGAGCTAAAATTCAGTTAGAGATTAATGAAAATAAAATTGTAGGTTTGTTTTTTTCTTCCCATCCACATCTGCAGACTCCTTGAAATCTATTGTTGGATCTCATGGGTGCCTGTGAACCCCAGGCTAAGAACTCTTGGTCCAGAGGTTCAACCAGGCCCTATGGCCCTGCATAGAAGTAGATAGGTAATTCACCCAACAGGACCAGGTCAACTTAATTCATCCTTAATATGGCTATTTTTCTGGCAAGAGCAGGAAATAGGCCATAGTTGATTTAGAATAGCGGCAATATCCTTTGTTAAAATACAACCACATACACAGACAATATACTCAAATATATACATGGACAAATATACATGTGGAATTTTTTTCATCCTTCTACAAACAAACCTACTCTTATCCAATCTCAATTTACTATCAGGTTCCCATGGATACTCTATGAGACAATAATCAAAAGCTGATTTTATAATGATGATGATCCCCTGCTCCAAATCTGTGATTCTATGGTAAGGATAATAATAATAACTAACATTTATATAGAGCTAGATTCTATACTAAGTGTTTTATAATTATTTCATTTGATCCTCATAAGAATCCTGAGAGGTAGGTATTATCCTTATCCCATATTAAAGTTGAGGAAATAAAGTCAAACAGGGTTAAGTGATTTGTCCAAGCTTACACAACTGGTAAATACCTGAGCCTCTATTTGAATTCAGGTCTTCCTGACTTCAGGACCATTGCTTGGACTGTATACATTTCTATAGCACATAACTTTCTTTTTTCTTTTCTTTTTTTTTTTAAGAAAAACATTTTTAATGTTTGTGGCAGCTCTTTTTGTTGTAGCTAGAAACTGGAAGTTGAATGTATGTCCATCAGTTGGAGAATGGTTGGGTAAATTATGGTATATGAAGGTTATGGAATATTATTGCTCTGTAAGAAATGACCAGCAGGAGGAATACAGAGAGGCTTGGAGAGACTTACATCAACTGATGCTGAGTGAAAAGAACAGAACCAGAAGATCGCTGTACATTTCAATGCTGTATGAAGAGGTATTCTGATGGAAGTGGAAATCTTCAACATAAAGAAGATCCAACTCACTTCCAGTTGATCAATGATGGACAGAAATAACTACACCCAGAGAAGGAACACTGGGAAGTGAATGTAAATTGTTAGCACTACTGTCTATCTACCCAGGTTACTTATACCTTCGGAAGCTAATACTTAATGTGCAACAAGAAAATGGTATTTACACACATATATTGTATCTAGGTTATATTGTAACACATGTAAAATGTATGGGATTACCTGCCATCGGGGGGAGGGAGTGGAGGGAGGGAGGGGATAATTTGGAAAAATGAATAAAAAAAATTTTAAAAAAAGAAAAACATTTTTATTTAGAGTTTTGAGTTCTAATTCTATAATTATATAAAACATTTTCTACCAGAAGATTCAAATAAAAGAAAAAATGATAAAAAAAGAAAGTAAAAAATAGCATGCTTTAATCTGTATTCAATCAACAGCAGTTGATAATATGCTTCATCATTAGACTTTGTCCTGGACTCTTCCTCTAGTGGGGGGCTGCTTTAGTGAGGCTGAACCTTGATTTATATACTTGTAGCTAATCAAAGAGTCAAATAGTATAGTATAACAACAGTAGTGAGACACAAAGGTGACTTGTGACAAAAAGTCCTTTCATGGTAGGACTTCATGTCTGCACCTATCGGGGCTTGCCTGAATTTAGAGACCATCAGTTCCAGAAGGTAATAGCAAAGGATTGCTGCTATGCCAAACACAGGGCATAGATTGCTTTCTAGGCTTTAGTTCTGGAAAAACTGGGAGCCTCCTAATAGTATTTTGACAACTGCTATAAATATTTTTAAATAAATAGGCCATTTTCCCCTTTTTTGGATGTCTTTGGGATAAAGACCTAGCTAGATCAAAGTGTATGCACAGTTTTATAGCTCTTTGGGCAGAGTTCCAAATTGTTCTCCAGAATAGATGAATCAGTTTAAAAACTCTACCAATGGTGCATTAGAGTCTCATTTTCCCACGTTCCTTCCAACATCCAACATTTTTATTTTTATTTTTTGTCATATTAGCCACTCTGATAAATGTGAAATAATACCTCAGAATTGTTTTAATTTGCACTGCTCTGATCAATAATGATTTAATACATTTTTCATATGACTACAGATAGCTTTAATTTTTGCCTAAAAACTGCTTATTTATATCTCTTGACCATTAATTGGGAATGGCTTGTATTCACTTGACTCAATTATATAATCATGGACTTCCCCTCCCTTTCTTCATATACCTCTCCTTCTTTCACTATTCCTTGGCGCTATGGCAGGCAGAAATATCTTTATCTTTAGAGAATAGCTTTCCTTCAGTAGGAAGACTCTATCCATCAAAGGACAGAAGAGTAATTGTAGAGAAGATAATTTCCTTGGATACATTCCTCTCCTGAGGTATTGAGAGAAAAATATGGGATATGGACAACACTAGGGTGGGAGGCAACAGATTGCAAATTCCTCCCCCTTCCCACACCCACCTAGACAAAAATATGAATCATAGATGGTAGAATGTTAGAAACAACCTCAGAAAGCATCTAATGAAGTCCAATTTAAAATCTCCAAGGAAGTGTTGACAAGCACATGACCATAATGTCTCAAAGAAAACAGGGAATAGTCTTTTATTCCTCTTTTCAGTGGTCAGTACTCACATAAGATCTCGCTTCCTCCAACCTCAGAATTTCCAGAGCTCCCCAAATTTCTGGCTTTTCCTTGCTGCTTTCTCAACTTGTCCATCCTTTGTCTTATTTCTTCACTATTCTCTACTAGGTAATAATTAGTCCGCTCCATTTTATAGATGAAGAAACTGAGGTCCAAAGAAATGTAAGAACATGCTTATGGTTGAAGAACAAATCAAGTGAAGAGATAGGACTAGAACCTGAATCTCCTGACTCTCCTTCTCTCTTCATCTTCCTTATTTCCAGTCCCTCTTCCCTCAAGTGCAATCCCTTTCTCTTCTGATCTCCCAGGATTTCTTACTTACTTCTCATATTCTAAATAGTTGTTTACCTGGAGGAAATGACAGACTAGGTAAAAAGCCATTCTCTGAGTCAGGAAGTGCTTGGTTCCAGTCCTTCTTTGGAATGTATGAGCATGTGATCTTGGACAAGTCCCTTGTCTTCTCACTGCCTCTGACAATTTTAAGATAGAATTTCCTAATGGGAAGTTCCCTGTGTAAATTAAATTATAGGATATCTCTCTCCCTCCCTCCCTCCCTCCCTCCCTCCCTCCCTCCCTCCCTCCCTCTCTCTCTCTCTCTCTCTCTCTCTCTCTCTCTCTCTCTCTCTCTCTCTCTCTCTCTCTCTCTCTCTCTCTCTCTCTCTTTCTTTCTCTCTCTTCTCTCTTTCTCTCTCTCTTCTCTCTTTCTCTCTCTTCTCTCTCTTCTCTCTCTTTTCTCTCTCTCTTCCTCCCTTTCTCCTTCCTTCCCTCCTTCCCTCCCCATCTCTCTTTCTCCCTCCCTCCTTCCCTCCTCCCCCCTCTATCTCTCTCACACACACACATGTTTTAGATCCCTCTATAGAGGTGTGTGTATGACTATTCTTGTTGTCATTAAGTTGCCTTAGTCATGTCTAATTTTTGTGATCCTATTTGGGATTTTCTTGGCAAATACAATGGAGCATTTTTCCATTTCCTTCTCCAGCTCATTTTACAGATAAAGAAACTGAGGCAAATAGGTTTAAATTATTTGCCCACAGTCACACAGCTAATAAGTGTCTGAAGCCAGATTTGAACTCAGGAAGATGAGTCTTCCTGATTCCAAGCCTACCACTCTTAACTACTGTGCCATCTAGCTGCCTGTGAATCTATCAATCAATCAAAGTATCTATCCATCTATAAAATATATAGAACATATATGCATATATGTATGTGCATGTATCATGTATTCATCAATGTGAATGTATTATAAGTTTCTTAAGGGAGGTTTGCCTCTATTTATATTTGTGTTTCATTTGGCTCCCATTAGAGTACATTGACTATAACTGATTAATATTTTCTGATTAATTGAATGAATGAATGTATCAGAATAAAACTGGGGCCATGGAGTTTTAAGGCAGAAATAGAGCATTGAGGAAACTAGAGAAATTTTCCTGTTTCTAGTTAGGGAACCAGATGCTGGCTATGGCACAATCACATAAACACCAAAGGAAGGAGTAGAGATTTCTAGTTTCATTGTTTTCACCCTCTCTTTTACAAAGGGACCCCAGTCAAGGAACTTGCAAAACACCAATGCAAAAGTAAGCCTTGGAGGCATTCAGTTTTCCCACTGAGGAATTCTGTAGCCCAATGAAAGTGGAGCCAGTGGTTAGAAAGTGAGGCAATCCACATTGCCTCACCAGAGAGCACAATTAATATTATGTTCCACAAGCTCAAATTTAAAAACAAAAGAGCATTTGAATCTAGGGAAAACAGATGGAATTGTGAGGACAGATTATTTGGTGGTGAATGTTTGACATCTAAATCAAAAAGCAATTGCTGACCATAAACGGTTAATTGGATTAAAAAGAGTTGTGTGGACCCTCTGACCTAGTGAAGGGTGATTTGTGTATGTTAACACATTTACCATCCTCTCTGAAAGATATCTCTCCCTCATTCTGCTCCAGAGCTGGGTGGCTAATCCAGAGCCTCTGATTTCTGTTATTAATATCTCCATCACACCATATGTTCACAAACTCAGCCCATGTGCATCTTTGAGAAGAACCACCTGGGATTAATTCTGCCTTCCTCTGATGCAGAGTAAATATGTTAGGCACAATAAGTGGGTTTAAGAAGTTTCTTTGGAAGCTTGGGAGAAAGGGGATGGAATCACAGTGGACCGGGAGAGGATAGAAATAGTCAAGTCAACAAACATTTAGTGTTTACTATGTGCCAGGCACTGTGTTAAAATACTGAAAATACAAAGGAAGGCAAAAGACAGTCCTTGCTCTAATGAGGGAGATGATATGAAAATATCTTTGTATAATGAAGTTACATGCAGAATAAATAGGAGATAATTAACAGAGAGAAGGCATTACCCATTAAGTCAGGAAAGGCTTTTCATAGATAGTAGGATTTTAATGGAAATTTGAAAAAGCCAGGGGAAAGCATGAGATAAAGATGAGGAGGAAGAGAATTGCATGAAGGACAATCAGAAAAATTCTGGAGTCTAGAGATGAAGGATATTGTTCTAGGAACAGCAAAGAGTCTGTGTCATTTGGTCATAGAATATGTGGATGTGGAACAGTGAAGACTGGGAAACAAGGAGTCATTTTGTAGGGGCCTTGAATGTCAGAGCTTCATATCTACAGCTTTAAAAAGAGACAGCTAGGTGGTGCAGTGGATAGAACACTGGGCTTGGAAACAGGAAATCATCTTCCTGAAACCTCAGACACTAATTAGTTGTGTGATCTTGGACAAATCACTTAACTCTGCTTCCATTTCTTCATCTGTAAAATGAGCTGGACAAGGAAATGACGAACTACTCCAATATCTCTGCCAAGAAAACTCCAAATGGGGTCATGAAGCAACCCAATAACACAGATTAAAAACATTAAAAAACAGATTAATATCTACTCCTAGAAGTGATAGGGAGCCACTAGAATTTATTGAATGAGTGTGAAATGGTCAGTTTGGTGCTTTAAGAAGATCAATTTGAAAGTTAAATAGATAAAGGACTGAAATGGAGAGAAACCTAAGGAAGGGCAATCAAGCAGTAGGCTAATAATTAAGGTGTGTGAAGTAATGAAGATCTGTACTAAGGTGTTAAGAATATCAGAGGAGAAAAAGGGAACATCTACATGAAATTTTATGAAGATAAAAATAGACAAGCCTTGGCAACAAATTGAATTTAGGGGCCGAGAAAAAGTAAATCACCCAATATGATACTTAGTGACCTAGGATGAAAGACTTGGTTATGAGAAGCATGGCAGTACCCTCCACAGTAATAGGAATAGTAGGAGGAAAGAAAGGCTTAGGGAAAAGATGAGTTCAGTTTGGGATATATTGAGTTTAAGATGTCTATGGGATATCTAGCTTGAGATTTATAATAGACAATTGGAGATTCAAGTCTAGAGATTAAGAGAGAGGTTAGGTCTGACAAATTAACCTGAGAATAGGGAATAGACTTGGGATATTATTAGTATAGGAGCCTCCCAGATGAATAGATTTTCTTTACTAAAAAGATCAGTGCCTTCTAGTATTAAATAGTTACCTAGGACAGAGAAGTTAAATAACTTGTCCAATATTAGCCAGTATGTATCAGAGGCAGGAATTAAAACCTGTCCTTCTTAATTCCAGGACCAGCACTCTAGCCATTACACCACACCACTTCTTTAAGGTCATTCCATATAAATAATTTCTTAGCTCTCCATCTTGCTTTCTAGTCTTCACATTGCTTCACCTGGATCTCACAGTAACTTCCTGAATTAGGGAAGTCTGATTACCTATTCTACAGATGAGAAAAGTAAATGAAACTTCATGATTCATAGGTCATTATTTAACAACATTTCTTTACCAGAGGGCATAGCCTTTTATTTTCTAATCAGAAACCAGATTTCTAAAACTAGTGGTTTTATGAGGATTCCTGAATTTGGAATTAAGGGACCTATATTTGAACTTTGGCTCTGCTGAACTTTGGAAAAACCATTTAATCACTCAGACATTTTCTCATCTACAAAATAGAAAGATTGACCCAAGGAAACTAAATGTAGAAAGAAAGAGTCTATATGATTATAGATAATTATATATTTATAACAATACTTTTGTGTTAGTAAAAAGCTGGAAACAAACTAGATGCTGAATGAATAAACAATTCTGATATAAGTGGTATAAGCTATTATTAAGCCATAAAAAATAATGAACATGAGGAATACAGAAAAGCATGAGAAGACTTTTGTGAATTGCTGAAAAAAGAAAGTCTAACCAGGAAAACAATGACTACAATAATGTAAGTGGAAAAAAATAAAACAAAAAACAAACAAAAACATCCTATAATTTTATAAGGACCCATCCTGGCCCTGAAGAAGAGATAAGAAATGTCCTTCCCTCCATTATTTGCAGATCTAGGAGCTTATGGGTGTAGAACAATGCATATACTGCTAGACTCAGTTTTAGTTGCCATTTTTGTTGATTTTGTCAAGTTGTGTTCTCTCTTTTGAAGTTACTTAAAATTCATGCTCCAAACCAGCACAGGATCCAGATACCCCGATGCCTGGCCCTGGCATCTTTCTATTCCACTATGCTAAGGACTGAGGTAGCTTTCCACAACTCCCCCACACCAATCTGGATGGATTTTTAATGTGGCAAGACCTGATTAGAGATGGAAGTATGTTTACAACTCCAGACTTGACAATTTTCATCATACAGAAAGATTGTCACTGAGTCTGTTTACTTCAGGTGGATTAGACAAAACAGTCGTACCATTTATGAGATTATTTGTTACAAGTTTTATGGACAGGATAGATTGTTTCAAGTCTCTCCAGTTTGGTAGGGTCCAAACTCAAATCCAGTGCTAGTTGAAATGACAAAGTAGGTGGTTTTTCTTCCTTGCTTCCTACAGATCCCTTTTCTTCTGACTAACAGCTCAGAATACTCAATTGTTCTCTTTTTTTATGTGTTTGAGAAGGAAGCAGAGAAAGAAGAGATTATAAGTCAACATGTTCCCATCCCAGGTGCATTTGAATTCAAATTCTCATTGGGACTGAAAAGCTATATTCCCTGTTAAAGTTTGACTGTGTTGATGCCAGGATCCCTCTTTCCCTCTCTGTTGTTGTATTGGATATTTAGAGCATTAACACTATATTCATCAGAGCAGATAAAGACAAAATATTGATTTCCTTCTGGCTCTTAGCCCAGAGATCAGTGCTTCCTTGCCATCTCCAATCAAATGCTTTCATGGGCCTTTCTAGCCTGTCCCTTGCCTCTACTTCTGAGGATTGATCAATGACTTAAAGGACCGTAGATCTAGAACTGGAAGGGATCTCAAAGGTTTTCTAGTCCAGTCTTTACGAATTAGGAAACTGAGATCCAGGGAGGTAAGGTAATTTGCCAAATTGGCACATCCGAGAAGTGAACCAATATCCTCTATCTCCAAATCTTGCATTTTTTCTGCTATTGGATATTGTCTCACATGCTTTACACATGACAAAATTGAGTCACAGAGACAAAGCTATTAGGTGGATGAATTGGGATTTGCTGTATTGTGTTTACCATATTAACTGTACCCTCCCAGAACCTCTCCCACTGCCTTCTTCCACTCTCTACTTCTACTCAAAGTCTAGTTTCATTCATAAATTCATCCATCCATTCATTCATTTAATTCAACAAGTATTTATTGATGAGTGGTCTATTCCTGTGCTTTTTTCATGGGAAATACTGAAATAAAAGACATGGTCCCTGCCTCCAAGAAGTTTATAATCAAGGTAACAAGATTAAACACGCACACTTTAAGTAATTAACTATACAAGGCAGTATGCACTAACTGCCCAGTGAGGACTATAGGAATGAGTTTTAAAAACCATAAGATCTTAGTTATGGATACTGGAAGGAACTGGAAGCCACCCCCTCGTTTAACAGAAAACGGAGTCACAGAAAAGCAAAATGGATAGCCCAAAATCATCCAAGAGCGTGTCAGAAACAGGATTAGGATTTGAACCCATATCATCTGACTCCAGAGCCAGTAATCTTTTCACTAGGTTTCAATGCCATAGGAGAAGTCGCTTTGATTGAAAATCACTTTGACTGTGAACTCCTTTGAGAGTAGGGATTGCTATATATATTGGTTAGCATAAAACCTGGCACATAGTACTTGCTTAATAATATTTTTTTTGTTGACAGACTACAGATAATCAGAACAAGCTGGTGGGGAGGGAGGAAGAGGGAAATCGAGGACTATTATGGGCTTTAAAGGACCATTATGAGTCAGACAGGAAAAGGGAAGGGGAAAGGGATTCCTGGCAACGTAAATGGGTGAGTAAAAGTGAAGAATCAAGCATGCAAGAGGCGAATCCCAAGAAACAAGGACAAGACCAGCCTAGCTGAAACACAGGATGTGATTAGATTTTCACTCTCTCTTCTCCCTCAAGGCACTGATGCATCATCCTCCTCCCCAATACTGAGCAGATGCCAAAGGCAGTCCCCACCTAATGGAAATCTTCAATGGAATGAATTTTTACAGAATCTTGGAGAGACCTTAGTCATCTTAATCTAGACCAACACATTCTACCTTTTACAAAGGAGGAAACTGAGGTTTATATAAATGAAGTGTCACACAGATAGCTAAGTTGAACCTAGAAACTCTCGAATCAGAACCTAGGCTCTCTCCTAGGAAGTGGCAGAGCTGGTGCCTCGTTAAAATTTCAGAACTACTTTAACTCCAGCTTTTCTGACCAAGCCTAAGGATTTTCCCACAATACCTCATGCTGAGTATCTCTAATTTCCCAAAAGTTCTATGTTATTTGGAGCCTCTGACACCCACCCACAGCACCACCATTTGTCTCTAGAAATCTGTTCCTTTTCCCTGCCCCAGGGGAATACATTCCTCTCTAGGAGATACAGGGTGGAGAGGAAGTCTTTGACAAGTAGTCAGAAAGTAATTTTGAAGTGATGAATTTCTAGGATCAGTTTATTGCAAAATCCATCCCTCTTCAGAACTCTGCTTCCAGAAGTTTAGAAAGTAGAGGGTAATTTTTTCTTTTCTTTTTGAGAATAACAGAATATGATTTTACACAAGTTGCATCACTGCCAAATACAAAGAGATTGGAAGAACAGTTTCATACCCTAACATAAGAACACATTTATATACATCTCAACATAGGATTGCTTAAAGCATTGGTCAAATGTGCCAACACAGGAGAAATGGGAATGAGGGGGCCATTTTCACTGGCTGTAGAGAAAGGGGAAAGGCCAGTGCCAGTGCTTCTCTAAGGTGTGTAGGAAAAGGGGGTAGTTTTTAAAACAATCATTCCATTCCATTTTTCACAAAACCTCTGGGTAGGAACGTGAGGATTCTGTGACATATATCATAGCTGTGGACCTGGAAGCGACCTCAGAAGTCACTTAATCCAACCCCTTCATTTTGCAGAGGACACTAATGCCCAAGGAAGTTGAAAATCTTGATCTCATGAGAAATAAGCCTAAGAAGCAAGATTTTAATCGTGGTCTTCGGGCACAGTGGATAGAGTAGTGCACTAGAGTCAGGAAGACTTGAGTTGAAATCTGGCTTCAGATAAGAAGCTGTGTAACCTTAGGTAAGTCACTAAACCCTTTTTTCCTCAGTTTCCTCATATGGTAAAATAATCTAGAGAAGAAAATGGCCAACTACTCCAGTATCTTTGCTAATAAAACCCCATATAGGGTCAGGAAGAGTCAGAAATGACTAAACAAAATGTTATAGGGACTGTACAAATATAATTTCATTTAATCCTCACAACAACTTTAGGAGAGAGGAACTACTATTAATTAGCCTCATTTTATAGTTGAGGCATACAGAAGATAAATAGCTTGCATAGGGTCACAAATAGTTGTGTGTGAGTGTGAGGCAGGATTTGAACTCACATTTTACTGACTCCAGACCCAGTATTCTTTCCATTTCATCAACTGGCTGCCTCCCTATGGGGAAGGGGGCGGGGTTAGTGAGCTTTCCCTTAATTGAAGGAGGGTAGAGGACTACTTGTCAGGGAGGTTGTAGAGGAAAATCTCATTCAAATACAAATTGGTCTGAGAAGGTAGTATGGTACAATGGTTATGTTCTGGAGTTAGAGGATTTGGGTTCTGATGCTTACTCCTTGTATGATTTTAGTCAAGTCATGGACTTCCCTGGGTCTCAGCTTCCACATCTGTAATATGAGATTGGACTATTTTTGCCTCTGGAGGTTCTAGATCTATGACCTTATGGCTACATAATGATAATTAGCATTTACATCATGCCTACTATGTTCCAGGCACTGTGCCAAGTGCTTTAGAAATATTGCCTTCAAAAATGTTTATAGTAAGGGGCAGTTAGTCAATAACTTGGAATATAAGGCATTGCAAGGGTGACTGTTGAAAACTACAATTGCATGTGTTTTGAAAATAAAAAGCTATTATTAAAAATATAAATAAATAAAATAAAAATAAAAAATATTGCCTTCATTTGATGCTTACAACAACTCTGGGAAGTAAGTGCTCTTTTGATCAGCCCCATTTAACAGATGAGGAAACTGAGGCAAACAAGGTCACTCAGCTAGAAAGTATGTGAGGTCACAGTTGAACTCATGTCTTCTTGGTTCCCAGTCAAATGCTCTGTGCATTATGGCATCACTTAAGTACATGTCTTCCAAGGTCCTTTCTAACTCCTTCAAAAAATGATTCTGTGATCTTTTGAGGTTCAACCTCATATCCAGGGAAATCACAAATCTATTTCAAAATGGCAAAACAGGATTGATAGAATTGTAGGAAACATTTTTGCCCTTATGTTCCTGATTGAATTGCAAATTGATAGAAATTTGTTGGGAGCTGTTGGCAGTACACTGGAAAAATTACAAATATAAATTTTATTATCCAGGTAGTGGGCCAATGCAGATATTGAAAATCTAACTGAGAATATTATTAGAATTTTTTTCAAATTCTGCATCCAAAGATATTTATAGTTGCACTATTTGTTATTAAAAACAAAACAAAAAAACCTGGAAGCCACCAAAATTTCCTGAAACTGGAAAATGGCTAAATAAGCTCTAAGTGAGCAATGTAATAGAATAGAGCATTATAAGGATAAGGAACACAAAGAGATCGAGAATAGTACATAGCATATCATGCTGCAAAAAGTAGTACAGGGAGATTAGTGGTAGATGTTAAGGCTCTTTAAGATGAAGTGTGCCTGTAAATATATGGGGACAAATAGATAAAAGAAAATTAAAGGGGACACGGAGAGTAATTGATAAGTTGTTACGAGCATCTTGTACATTGAAATTGATTTGTTGGAATGCAAGTAGTTATAAAATATATTGAAATTTGTTTTGTTGATGTTTATTGTTATGTTTAATTCATAATAAACATTATTCAAAGGAACAGGAAGCTTAAGCACTGCCCTTCCCAAAGAGGTCATATTTAACCAATTTTCTTTCAAAAAGAGCTATACTATAGTCAGTGAGTCAACAAGTATTTATTAAGCACTTACTAAGCACCAGAAAACTTCCTAAATTCTAGGGATATAATAAAAGGGCATAAATAATTCTTTCTTTTAAGGAACTTGTATTCTAAAGGGAAAGATTTATATACAAAATATACACAGAATAGATGGGAGATAATCTTAGAGGAGAAGGCTCTATCAACTAAGTAGAGTCTTTTAGAAGATAGAATTTCCATAAATGGGGAGATGAATGAGAAATAAGGAAAGAGGGGGAGGAGGGCCAGTGGCTACAAAAAGTTCTGGTACAGTAGGGATTCTAAATCCCCAAAAGGGTGTCTGTCTGAATGTATTAACAACATTTTTTCTCA
Organism: Sminthopsis crassicaudata; assembly: GCF_048593235.1. NCBI lineage: Eukaryota > Metazoa > Chordata > Mammalia > Dasyuromorphia > Dasyuridae > Sminthopsis > Sminthopsis crassicaudata. The sequence goes on along the minus strand of NC_133618.1, from coordinate 538,735,714 downwards.
ACTCAAATATCCATGAATTGGGTAAATATTCCCCAAACAGGAAGATCACCTCTAATAACAGTAGGCTATTATTTTTATTAAGTCAATAAACATTTATTAAATATATGCTGTGTGCAAGGCACTGTGCTAAGAGCTGGGAATACAAAGAAAGAAACAAAAACATGATCTCTGCCCTCAAGGAGCTCCCAGTCTAATAAAGAAAACAACATGTCAACAGCAACATATATAAATAAGCAGTGTATAAATAAGATTATCAACAGGATAAATTGGAGATAATAAATAGAGGGAAAGCATTAGCATGAAGGGAAATGGGAAAAGCTTCCTATAAATGATATGATTTTAGTAGGACTTTGTAAATAAGTCAGGGAAGTCATATTGTGACTTCTACAGTAGATTCCATTGTGACACAAATTCTACTCATTTCCACTTGAGATAGACCATGAGTCCACAGCTATATTATAGGATCATAGAGCAGGGAGGCAATTTAGAGGTCATGCAGCCCAACATCCTTATGATACAGAAGAAAAAACTGAGACTCAGAGAGATTGTCTCTTGCCCCAAAGACATACATATAGTTATTGGCAGAGTTAAGATCATCACATTGCTTTATCAAGGACTATCTTTTTAAGAGAATATGATTCTGGTAACTCTCCCTTTTTTTCTATCAATTATTCTACCATATCTAGAAATTTTTGTACTAAAAAGTGTAGAAGGGAAAGGCCATTCTCTCCATTCTCATTTTCCTCCTCCTGATTCCTGGAGGAGATACCCATTAATAAAATTCCTATCTATGGTTTTCGGGGAAGCATAGACTTAAAGTTAGGTCTCAAAGGTCACCTAGTGCAGAGCTTCTTAAAATGTGGATCATGATCCCATGTGAGGTCAAGTAACTGAATATAGGGGTCACAAAATATTTTGTCAACAGCAAATTCTGCCAAGATTTAATTCTTTATGTAGAAATAAACAAGCATGCCTATCTCATTAGTATTAAGTTTGTTTTTGTCTTTAATAAATAGTAAAATTACATTTACACCAAAGGATTGTTTTAAAATAATATTTTTGTGATTTATTATCAGTAAATGTTTGGTTTATATATCTATTTCATATACCTGCATGGCTGCTTTACACACTTACATGTCTACATATCCAGTCGTTTAAAAATTTCTCTGGCAAAAATGGGTCATGAGTAAAAAATGATGTAGTCCTATCTATTTTACAGACAAAAGCACAGAGAGATTTGATGACCCAGCAAAAATGACAGGGAATAGATAACAAAGCTAAGGAGCAAGTCCAGGCATTTTGACTATAGCTTTGGTGCTCCTTCCACTGTCAAGATGCCTCATTGGTTGCTACAGAGTTGCTTTGAAGCTTGAAGTTGAATAACAATTTAGCAATATGATAATAGACACAGAGTTACACTATTGAATGTGTGTACATTTTGAAGTTTGTTTCTAAACTGTCAGGTTGCAAGCTATCTACACTCTCTACCAATTTCCTCCCTTCTTTATTCACCATTATTCACATTTGTCAGAAGATTTGGAAATCAAACAGAACAAATTAAAGGATAAATAAAAGGAATGAGCCTTTGATCTTACAAAGAATTAAATGGGGATGGAATAATATAAAGCTATTTCTGGACATTTCCTCCCAGTCAGGAAAATTTTTGAAAATTATTTAGATATACTGGAGCCCACAACCTTATGAGGTATATTTGAATTGAATTTCTGTCCTTTGTGCTGACTTATGGAGCTCAAAAGTCATAGATTTGAATGCAGTAATATTTAATATCTGGGTATTTGGATGCTTGATAGACTATTTCATGCCTCTCCTGAGTATATGAGAATTGTGTGGCTATAAAGAGAATCAAAAATTGGTTGCTTCAACCAAGAAAAGCAACAGTTAATCAAAGCCTATAGAGATGAGAATATTCATTAGAATGACATGAAGTTGTGATTTTCAAGGCCTTCCATTTTCTCATATGAAGTATGCCTGAAATTTGAATAAACTGCTGTATCCTTTGTAATTCAAGCAATCAGATTTTCTGTAATTGTGATTAAAAGAATCACAAATAACATTACTGCATCCTATGCAGTTAACCATTTACTCATCAGTCTTTCAGGGTTCCTGTACTTGCCCATTGGTTATAGCACCTTTGAATGCAAAAGAGTAATAATGGGCCTGCCATCTGCCATAATATTCAATTCAGAGAGCCTATCCAAACTTCTTTATATGCTCAGAATTGGATTGTGTCCAATAGTGCTCAAAGGAAGTGGATTTAGGCTTACAAATATTTGGTCCCATGGGAATGCGCAGGAGATATCATGGTGTGACAGAATCAGGATTAATTCAATTGGCCAAGAATTTATTATATACCAATTATGTGAGAAGCGCTGAGGATATAAAGACAAAGGGAAAAGGGAGTCCCTGCCCTCAGGAGTTTATATTCTGCTAAAAGAGTGCTGGGCTAGGAGCCAGGAAACATTGGTTCTTATTCTTTTCTGTGATTATCACTCTAAATAACTTGGGACAAATTAATGAACTTCTCTGGTCTTAATTATGTCATCTACAAAATGTCCTTCCGCAGTTACACTGTTGTTTAAGGATCAAATGAGACAACATAGAAGGAAACTCTGTAATAAAAAGTTCGGAAATATGCAAATACAAATTGAAGTGGAAAGAACTCCTGTCCCAGCACAATTCGGCATCTGGTATAAAATCACTGAGAAGCTAAGTCCTCAAATAAATAATCCATTTAAAAATATTTTCAAATGTCCCCAGGTAAAAATAGTTCTCAATGAGGTTAAAAAACAATTCAGGAAGATAGAAGCAATAAAAGATGCCAGAAAGGAAGTAAGAAGCAGATTCTCTGGAGACCCTGAAGCTTATATACCAAAGTCGTTTTTGTGTAAAGAGTCCACAGCTGGGATCAGATCAATCCACTAAGAGCAAGGTTAGCCAAAATTACCCAAGCTTCCTTCCTCACAACATCTCTGTTATTGGAGGGAGTTAATTCACACTATCCCCAGTGCCACCAGAGCCCTAGCCCATAGCATCATTACAATGAAGTCAGGAAGTTAAAGCCTGCCAAAAAATTTCTGGGTGCCAAAGTATAATCACTTCACCTCTCAATTTCCCAAGATTTTCACCCCTAAAATGAAGGTCCTTCATCATAAATTCCATAAATTGGCAGGTTCTAGATCTACAAATAGAAAGAAGGTCAAAGATCATCTGGGCTCACACCCTCATTTTAGAGATGAGGAACTGAGACTCAGGAACAGTAAAAAACTCACCCAACACCACTAATAAGTACAATTAGGATAGATTTGCCTATGGAGCCAAATTTTTGGAGCATGCATGGTTATCTCTTCACTAGATCTAACCCAAGAGACCATGTAAAAGCTTGGAGTGAGCTTACTTCTGACCATAATGATTCAGGGATTCACAATGGGTCATAAAGAAAAGCTCTTTAATTGACTTCCAAACAGTGATCTCTTTGTGACTTTAAAGTTTCTGTGGTTTAATCATTTTTCAGTCATATCAGACTCTTTGTGACCCTATTTGGGTTTTTTTTTTTTTTACAAAGATACTAGAATGGTTGGCCATTTCCTTCTCCATCCTATTTTACAGAAGAGGAAACTGAGGGAAAAAAAAGATTAAGTGACTTGTCCAGGGTCACACAGCCAGTAAGTATCTAAGACCAAATTTGAATTCAAAAAGATGAGTCTTTGTGACTCCCAGTCCAACATTCTACCCACTACACCATCTAGACCATTTAGGTCTTTCTGTTGGTGCCCCATACACTGAAACACCTGGAAGCTTCATGTTTTCATGCATTTTAAAGTTTACAAAAGCACTTTCCTCACAACTACTTGATTCATTTGGCTTCAAAGAGGCAAGACTATTTCAGGTTGCCTTTCTGAGTGTTGGATCAGGATAGAAGCAGCTGCCATTTCCTTACTTGTGTTGGCTATGATTACCGGCCACCCCCTATCTATTTATGTTTCTTCTTTTGTGATTTTTAGGGGAACAGGTATTCCAGAATAGAAGTACTGAGATGCACTTGTTAGTTCAGGAGATCTAGAGTTCCAATGGATTCTATCAGTAGTCAGAGCTGAATGGTGATTGTAACAATGTCCTCTGAAATAGGAGTATCTGACAGCCATGGAAGTACTTACATCAGATGAGAAAAGACAGTCACCTGAAAATATGGGTAGCTTCATAGCTCCCCTTATAGAGGAGAACTCCTTGAAGGGACTTCCAATGCCAAGAGTTAGAAAAGCACCCCCTTTACCATATGTGTTCCCTAAATGTGTGCTTCTCTACTATTGTACTTTGAGTTTGAGCCCACTCTCAATGTCAAGGACATTGTGTGTTTTTATAGGAGAATATTATCCAGTTTTAGCAGGAATGTTTATACTACCTGTTCTTACCATACCATGTAAGTAAATATCTTTTCTATATGCTAATCAAGTCTGACTAATTGTTAATGGGAACCACACTGGTAAGGGCTCAGTATTAGAAGTAGTTGCCCACAGAATTAACTACACCTAGAAACCAAGGTAGTCATATCTCTAAACTGTGAATGCATGTGCAGATTCAAGAATGATCCTAGAGGGAGCACTATATGAGAATTAGGTTTTGAATCTAGCTTCTTCAGCTCTGGAACAAGTGCTCTTTTTAATGCGACACACTTCTACTAGAATGGTTCCATCTCTACATCTAAGATCTCTGGTCAAATTCTTGGAGCGTGCATGAAGCAGATTTGGAAACTGAACAGAGCAAATTAAAGAATAAATAAAAGGAATGAACTTTTGGTCTTGCAAAGGATTGAATGGGGATGGACAGTTTCCTCCCCGAATATTAGTAGAGCAAGTTCTTGGAGCATTTTTCCCTCTGAGAGGGGAGAAATTACAATGGTCTGACTTTGAGGGAAGAGATGAAATTTAAGATGGACCACAAAGCATGATCAGGACTCAAAGAGGTAATTTTAGGAGGGAAAAGTGCTTTCCTAATGAAAGAAATAAAATTTGCTAAGGTGAAGAAAGAGACAATCAAGTCTAAGATATGTTCTAGGGACAGAAAGACCAACCTGTTTGACTTTGAAGGTTCCTGGAGGGGAGTAATGAGAGAAAAGCCTGGAAATATGGGTTGAAATCATATTGTGGACATTCTTTAGGGCCAGGATGAGGAGTGTAATACTTTACATTAGCAATCACAAGTCATAAATAACATTCCAGAGTACCCTACAGACCCCATGTCTGAAAATCAATTAGCCACTCCACTAATGATTAATGGTAAGGAGGTCTTAATAGCTTGTTTGGGGTACATTATTACATATGGAAGCACATCTTTGGTTTCATGCATTTTCACTGAAGCATGAAACTTCTCCGGGGAAACTCTCCGAGGAGCTCAGGTTAACCTCCATCTTTCATTCCCCTCTACCACCACCACCAATCAAAGACTGGCCTCCTTTCCTCACTTCTTTCTGAGAAAGCTCTGCATTGCATTCTAGGTTTGGCTGAGTGTTGGGTTGATTTGGGGAATGAAGGAGGGGATAAGGAGAAACTAGGACAGACTCAACTGGTGTCACTGGCACCCAATTCAATCCACATCTAAACCAGCAGAGGGAAGCAATGAGCTAAGGCAATTACTTGGGTAATTCTAGCAGATTGTTTCTTGCAGGATCACAAGATTCAAATATTTAGAACTAGAAGAGACTGCCATGATCACTGACCCAATTTCTTCACTTTAAAGATGTGAGAAATTGAGGTACAAAGAGATTAATTAACTTATATGAGATCACTTAGATAGTAATTGTTAGAACCTCATGAACTGAGGTTTCTTGACTGTTTCTTAAAAACCACCACTTTTCCATGTCAGCATACTGCTTCCATTAAGAAAAGTCATGTGTAAGTGAGAATCAGAAGGTGAAGAAGAAGAGTCCAATTGGTAATAGCAAGCAGGTATAAGGTTTGTGAAGTTCTTTAGCCATTATTACCTTATTTTATTTTCAAAACAATCTAAACAAATAAGGAATGTTATTATTATCCCCAATTTTCTCCAATACCCCAAAGGAGGTAACTGAGACAGAAAGAATATAAGGGGAGTTGCCCAGGGTGACCCTGCTGATAAGTGTTTGAGGCTGGATTTAAATTTAGGTCTTTCTGTTGGTGACCCCATCCACCTGGAGGCTTCATGTTTTCATGCATTTTAAAGCTTACAAAGCACTTTCCTCACAACTACTTGATCCATTAAAAATAAAAACAAAAACAAACAAAAAAAACCTTCCCTTGACCCTATTTTCTTCTCAAACTCCCATTCCTTTGGCTCCCTTCCTTTTCACTAGCAAATACCTAGAAAGAGCTATCTATTCTCTTTATTTCTATTTTACCCCCAATCTCTTTTCAACCCCTGGCAACCTGGCTTCCTATCTGAATACCATTCAAGATTACCAATGATCTTAAATGAGCAGAATCAGATTTTTTGTTTTTTGTTTTTTTTTCCAGTCGTCATTCTTGATATCTCTGCAAGCTTTTGATGATAAAGACAGTCTGTACATTCTGTACATACTCGATTCTGTATATTCTCTCCTCTCAGGTCATTCCCTTCCCCTGATTTCCTCCTCTCCCTGCTTGATTGCTCCTGCTCAGTCTTCTTTGCAGGGTCTCTATCCATTTCCTCTCACTTTTATTGAACTCATCTATTGTCAGGGGCCCAAATATTATCCCAATATAGTTGACTTCCAGACTTGTATGGTCAGTCCTAGTCTTTCTTCTAAACTCCTGATTTCTCTACCTGGTTGTTCCAGGGCTACATAACTGGTAAGAGTCTGAAATCAGATTTGAACTCAGATCTTCTTGATTCCTTGCCCGCACTATGCCACTTAGTACCCTATCATAACCTAACAATAGCTATATTTGTATTATAAACTACAAATATTATCTCATGGTTCATGGTTTTTCGACATAAAGCATGATACTATAGGCAAATTAGGAATACCTCTCAGATCTGTGGAGAAAGAAGAAATTTATTGCCAAAGAAGAACTGGAGAACATTATGAAATGCAAAGCAGATAATTTTGAATATATAAATTTAAAAATTTTTGTACAAATCAAACTAAATGCAGCCTAGATTAGAAGGGAAGCAGAAAACTGGGAAAACATTTTACATCCAATGTTCCTGATAAAGGCCTCATCTTCAAAATATATAGAAAATTGATTCAAATCCATGAGAATATAAGCCATTCCCAATTGACAAATGGTCAAAGTATATGAACTGAAAACTTTCATAGAAAGAAATTAAAATCATTTCTAGTCAAATTAAAAAATGCTTTAAATCACTATTGACAAGAGAAATGCAAATTAAGGAAACTTTGAGGTACCACTTCATATTTCTCAGATTGGTTAATATGACAGGAAAAGATAATGATAAATGTTGGAGGGGATATAAGAAAACTAGGACACTAATATATTGTTTATGGAGTTATGAACTGATTCAATTATTCTGAAGAGCAGTTTGGAACTATGTCCAAAGGGCTATAAAACTGCACACCTTTTGATCCAACAATGCCTCTGCTGGGCATGTATCTCATAGAAATCATAAAAAGGAAAAAGGAACCGTAAGTGCAAAAATATTTGTAGCAGTCCTTTTTGTAGGGGCAAGAAATTGGAAGCTGAATGGATACCCATCAGTTGGAGAATGGCTGAATAAGTTATGATATATGCATGTTATGGAATAATTTTATTATATAAGAAATGACTAGCAGGATGATTTCAAAAAAACTTGGAAAGATTTACATGAAGTGATGCTAAGTGAAGAGAACCAAGAGAATATTGTATATAGCAACAAGATTATATGATGATCAACTGAAATAGACTTGATTGTTTTCAACAGTAAGATGACTCAAGGCAATTCCAATAGATTGACTTGAGTAGATAGAAAGATAGATAGAAAAATCCATCTGCATCTAAAGAGAGGACTGTGAAGACTGAATATGGATCACAGAATAGTATTTTCACCTTTGTTGTTTTTGTTTGTTTACTTGTGTTATTTTTTTCTTTCTCATTTTTCTCCCTTTTGGTTTGATTTTTCTTGCATAGCCTGATAAATGTGGAAATATTTTTAGAAGAATTGCACATGTTTAATCTATGTTGGATTACTTGCAGTCAAGGGAGGAAAGAAAACAGAAAAATTTGGAACACAAGGTTTTACAAGGGTGAGTGTTGAAAATTATCTTTGCATGTACTTCAAAAAAATAAAAGCTATAATTATTTTTTAAAAGACCCAAATGTTATCTCATTTTATCTTCTCAACAATACTGGAAGCTAGGTACTATTATTATGTACACTTTACAAATGAGAAAACTGGGACAAGAAAGGGATTTTCCCAGGATCATACAATTAGTAATTATCTGAGGTTAGATTTGAACTGAGGTCTTCTTAACTCCAGGCCCAGACCTCTACTTACTTTACCACCTACTTGCCCTTCAATGTTATTTATAAAGCATCTTTGTCCTTCAGCCCCAAAATCCAATCCAGTGCCATATTAGTGTTGTTTCCTTTATGACATGTCTAAGCATCCATCCCATGTCTCCATACATTGAATTACTTTTCTTCTATATCTCTCTCCAGAATGTTAGCAAAAACTTGCTCTACAAGCTTCACATCTCTCCATCCTCTATAAGAGAGAAAATAAAGACCCAAATGGGCAAAGGGACTTACCTAAAATCCCCAAATAGGAAGTAACAGAGCCAGAATTCAACCCCAAATCTTCAGAATGCCAAATCTAGTATATTTTTCACTACAGCATACTAACTTTTGTGATTTCTTATAACCAGATTCTGCTGCCTCCCTCGTTGATATATTTCATTCATATTCACTGTCTTATTCAGTGACAAGGCAGGGGTGAGTTTGGTAAATGTTTAACAATTGACTCTGAAAACCTCACCACACATTTTTCCACTTAATCTAAATTATTGACATATTTTCTCCATCCCTTTTCAAAGTTTGCAATCAACAAAGTAATAAATTTAATTCTGATGTGTAATTTTTGATTTCCAAATTGCAAATGCTTACATTGAAAATTTAACAATCAGATCTCTAGAGCAGTTTTGAGCAGACTTCAGCACTTCCTTGCTTGCAGGATTACTCCTTAAATGAAGAAGAGGTTGAAGAACCTAGACAGACAGTCATTGACTCCATCTATGCAGCCAGCTGCTTTGCTCCCTGCTTCCCTGTGTTTGTGAAGGAGTCCAATTGGCCAGTCTCAAGTTCACTTCCTGGGACATGCGACCTATGTTCTCAAGGAGGTCCCACTCCTAACTAACTGAGTACACTGGATTCCCATAACTGTTACGTCTTGGTTCTTTTCCTCCTTAGTGCCTTCACTTCCTTGGTCCTCAATTCTCACATCTAAACAACAAAAGGTCAAGAACTGGCACAAAGCCTCATTAGAACTCAAAGAAATTCTTAGAGTCCATGTAGTTTGCTTTCATTTTATAGAGGAAAAAAATCAGGAAACTTGAACAAGATTACTTAGTAAGTAATAAGTTTCAGATCCAGGATTCTACTCTAGGACCTTTGACACCAAATCTGAAACTATTAGATTCCATGTCCAGAGCTCTTTCTGCTTCCCACACACTCTGAATCTCTCTTCCCTAGCTTCTCTTCTTAGAGAGCTGAAGGGTTCCATGTGGCTTCCCGATAGGCATCTTTAGAACCCAGTGTGTCATCTTTAATGTATCTTCTAGTTCTTAAAATCTGTGTTCTGTGGTGGATCTGAGATTTGGCAACTGTGTAATGGAAAAGAAGATAATCTTTCATTGTCATCCCGCAGAGCTCATCTTTCCTAGGATCCTGTTGGAAACTTCAGTGTTTCCCATCAAGATAGGATGAGGCCATCTGAGCATCCTTCAAACCAACTCATATCTTTCCCTTCTCCTGCCCCAATCAGATCTGTAAACGAACATCACTCCAAGACTAATTACCGTCTCTCGCCTGTCAGGTGCCTGCCCGTCATTGCCAGCCCCGGTGCCTTCGCTAACGACATGTCACCACAGTTTTACAGCGCGTAGCTTGGAACAATTTTACACCTCATTTGATTTATTTTCCCTGATTCGAGCCTTTCTCTCTCAGCGCCTGCCAGACCCATAAAGAAGATGGGTCTGATAGTGCTGGGAAAGAAGGGGCATCTGTTCACCAGGCAGATGCAGGAGGGAAGGAGACCTTTCCTCTCTCTCATTCCTGACCTAGTCCCCCCACCCCCCTCCAGCTCAGGCTTACCACAATTCCTTGTAACCATCTATGTCACTGAGTGAGGAAGGCTATCCAAAAATTTTTTCCTGAAGAATAAAGAACTTGAGCCTAGGGGCAGCTAAATGATGCAGTGGATAAAACACCAATCCCTGGAGTAAGGAGGATTTGAGTTCAAATCTGGCCTCAGACAACCTAAAACTTCCTAGCTGTGTGACCTTGGGCAAATCACTTAATTCCAATTGCCTTGTCAAAAAAAAAAAAAAAAAAAAAGAACTTGTGCCTGGCTTTTTTCTTTAGTAATATAGTTAATCAGAGAATGCTAGAGTCAGAAGGAATCTTGGCTGTTTAACCCTCAGTCCATAAATGAAAACAAGCCACAGTAAATTTCCTTCCTTCCTTCCTTCTTTCCTTCCTTCCTTCCTTCTTTCCTTTATTTTTTAGGATTAAGTAACTTTTCTAGGATCATATAACTAGTAAATGCTTGAGGCCATATTTGAACTCAAGTACTCCTGATTCCAGGGCATTCCCTGCATCATCCAGCTGCATTCACAATAAACTTTTAATATAAGATTTTTAAGGCTCTTCTCACCAAAACTAGCCACCCTCGAATTCATTCGGATATATCTTACCTGTTTACTGATTGGATGGGCAATCATCCTCTCACATTGTTGATCCTATCTATTGATTTTCCTATGTATATAATATGGCCAAGTCTCTCCCACTTAAATAAAAGAAAAATCTTTATTAGATTTCACCATTCCCTGGAGCTATTATCCTACATTTCTCCTCTATAGTTGATCATCCCACAATGTTACTGTTACTATGTACAATGTTCTCCTTGTTCTGCTCACTTCTTACATGAGTTCACGTAGGCCTTTTGAAGAATTTTTCTGAAATCTTGCTTGTCATTTCTTATAGCACAATAGTAATCCATTATATTAAAATACGATACCTCTCTTTAATTTTTAAAGCTCCTTACAATCTCCCTCTCCCAACATATCTTTCCAGTTTCATTGTACCTTATTCCTCTTCTTGCATTGTGCAATCCAGTCAAAATGACTTTCTTCCTCTTCACCCATGGCATTTGTTCTCCTAAAGCCATAACTATGCATTCACTGACTGTCCCTCATACCTAGAAATGCATTCCCTCCTCAGTTTTCCATAGAATTATTCTCTTCCTTCAAGATGAAATTCAAGTATAATCTGCTACAATAGATTTCTCCTGATTCCCTCTCCCATCTGCTTCCTAACTACTTTTTATTTTAATGGTCTTGTATTTATTTTCTTCATGTTTACTCTGAATATCCTTATATAGGTACTTGTTGCCTCCTCATTATAATGTAATATCCTTAAAGGTAAGAATTGTTTTATTCTTTATTTCTACCTCTAGAATTTAACACAATATGGATGCTTTATATGTGTTTAATTGATTATTAATTGATTGATTACCCTCCCATTCATTATTTAATTTGAGTCTCACAATATCCCCAGTAATGTAATAAAAGTATTATTTATCCACATTTTGCAGATCAAGAAACTAAGGCTTTCAATCTGGGAATGCCAACACTTTTGATTCTACTTTGGTATGACTCCTCTTAATATATGACATATAAATAAATTTATATATGTGTGTGTGTGTGTGTGTGTGTGTGTTAATGATCTTGCTCTGTAGTTTTCCTTCTTTACTTTATCCTTTCCTGGTTTAGGTATTTAAAAAGTATACATTTCATAAAATGAATTTGAGATAATGCTTTCTTTCTAAAATTTGTGTAGCAAAGATATTAATTGTTGCATCATCTATCAAATAAAGAGATTGTATTAAATTGCCTCTGTGTGTGTGTATGTGTGTGTGTGTGTGTGTGTGTGTGTTAATGATCTTGCTCTGTAGTTTTCCTTCTTTACTTTATCCTTTCCTGGTTTAGGTATTTAAAAAGTATACATTTCATAAAATGAATTTGAGATAATGCTTTCTTTCTAAAATTTGTGTAGCAAAGATATTAATTGTTGCATCATCTATCAAATAAAGAGATTGTATTAAATTGCCTCTGTGTGTGTGTGTGTGTGTGTGTGTGTGTGTGTGTGTAAAATGTCCCCTTTTAACAGTTTGTTAAAACTCATGAATCCGGGGCAGCTAGGTGGCGCAGTGGATAGAGCACCAGCCCTGAATTCAGGAGCACCCGAGTTCAAATCTAGTCTCAGACACTTAACATTTCCTAGCTGTGTGACCCTGGGCAAGTCACTTAACCCCAGCCTCAGGGGAAAAAACAACAACAACAACAACAAAAACTTATGAATCCTTTTCAAAATGTTATTAAATAATGGAAGGGAATGGTAAATTTCATTTAGAGGTAAATGAAAAGGAAGATTTTTTTTTTTCCCATTCAAATTTACAAATTACTGAAATCTATCCACAGGTCAAGAACCTTTGCTTTAAAATGTCTTCTAGCTCTAAATTCTATGGTTCTAGAAGTGCACAGTCTTTGACAACTGAGGCCATGTAATTTTTCTTCTTTGTCTTCCCAGTGCCTAACACAGTGCAATACTTTATTAAGTGTACTTAATAAATATTTATTGAATTAAATTGGATTAGAATGGAATGAAATAGTGGAACCAAGCCATAGAATCTTCTCCCCTGGAGACCTCTAAAAAAAAGTTGAATTGGTGACTGTCCTGTCTGGAGTTGGGGAAATAATCTCAATGACCTTTCTTTTGATTAATTCTATAATTTCATCACTGAAAAAGACATAGGCACCCCAGCCCATGAGTCTTCCTACTACAGGCCAGCTTAAAAGGTTTTGCTTCAGGTTGCATAATTCAACTTATCCTTCCTCCTTTCCCCCTCTGTACAAACTCTTAAGTTATTTAACCTGTTGGAGCAGAGGAGAGAATTATTCCAAAGACGTGAGAGGAACATGGGAAGTAGGATAAAGACTAACAGCCACAGCTTCAGTACCAGGCATTAGACCTATCATTTTTAGAATATTCAGTGGGAAACTTGGCTTTTGGGAGAAATGGGCCTCTGACTCTCTGCCCTCAGCCTGCATGTATTGGCTGCTGTTCTCAAAAGCATTTGATTTCTCTCCTGCAGATGGAAAATATTTTTCACCAAAGCCCCAGTATTTGACTGGTGAAACAATAATATTCTTGCTCTGATGTCAAACATCCAGATAAATAGAAGCTCTCTCTCCCCCCCACTCCCAACCTCCCTCCACCACCTCTCTACACCCCCCACACACACACACAGCTCTTTCTCTCTTTTCTCCTTAAGATTACAAAGGATGCTCTGACATAAATTTCTGGAATACATACACTCGTCCTGTGAGGGCGAGGGCTGAAATTTGCCAGAGGGAGTGCTTATTTTTTAAAAAAACAGAAAGTGTGGCCTACTTAAAGTTTACTCAACATGTTCCTCTCACTCAGGGGAGAGAAAATGTTCTAGCAGGATCCAGCTGTCTCAGTCCTGGGGGGCTTATGGTGACATAGAGTCCTTGCCAGTTCATCTGGATGAGGAGGAGCCTCTCTGGGATACACCAATCCCAGTACATGCTGATGCTGTTGGTCAAGTCAACAAGTATTTGTTGGAGATTTAGTTGGAGTCCAACTATCAGTTAGCCCCAAGTGGGGAGGAGTGGACTTCAAGAAAAGGAGAACTTTGGAATATTAGGCCTGGGGGTGCTCAGATATCATTGAGCTCAATCCAGACATTTGACAGATTTAAAAAAAAAAAAAAAAAAAAAAAAAACAAACAAACAAACAAAAAAACAACCTCAGGTCCAGAGAGGAGAAATGAACCAACAAGCATTTATTATTTACAAGCCAGATACTGAACTAGGGATAAGGAGATTCAAAGACAAAACTAAACAGTCCCTATCCTCAAAACACACATTCTGTGAGGATGACAATATGTATATAGTCAAGTGTACCCAGATTATATTTGAGAAAGGAGAAATTACAGTGACTCAAAATCTCATAATGACTTCATTACAGAGCCAGGACTAGAGAAGAACCAAAGGCTTTTAACTATCAATCCTGCGTCTGAAAACATGGCAGCCTATGATTTTTAAAGAACATACAAGTTAGTTAGTATGAGGAAGTCAGTACACATGAAATAATTAGAAATTATTTATAGAAATTAGAAATTATAAAAATAACTAGAAAAACAACAGAAACTGCTCCAGAATGGATAGAAAAAAGATGTGATGGGTAAGGTGTGCTTCAAAAACTTAGAGAGAAGGGTTTGGTGAAACAGAAATAGCCCTGAATATATAGTTATAGATATAAATATAGATATATAAAAATCTGTGTTCCATTGGGCAACACAAGTCTCAGTTTCCTCATCCATAAACTGAGGGGATTGGACTAAATGAGCTCTAAGATCCAGGGATGTGCTGAGAAATCTTTAACAACTGGCTTTCCAGGTTTAAAAAAATATGTCTAATACATTTTTAAATTTAACATGTATTATTAACATTTTCTCCATTACTTTTTTAAAAATTTAGATAAGCAGCAAAACAAACCCTGATTTGCAATATTTTCCCATCTCCAAGCTATGAATGCTCCCATTGAAAATTTAACAACTGGCTCTCCTAATTCCATTTTAGCTGGCTCTAATACAGAGATCCCTCCCAGGGATCTGTGATTTTGTAACCCTATGAATACAAACTATATGAATCCATAGAATCAAATTTAACAAAAATGTATTCCCCATTGTGATGAATGAATCTCTGGGACGGGACTGGAGTAGAAATGACTAGATTCTCATCCTTGGACCATAAGCTCTGGCAGGTCTCATCAAGTTGAAAATCCAGCATGAGACATTAGATATATCATGAGTGTATCACTAAAAGACCAGCCTCACTGAATTCAGAAAAAGTGTCCCCTTGAAGATGACCACCAAGTGATGAATATCAGAAGAGAGGACTAATGGAACAGTGAAGGAATAAGGATAAGTGGTATAAATTGATTAGAACATACTCCTTTTGTGGGCATGGGGCTATATGAAAATAGAGATAGCTAGAGTGACTCATGGCTATTGAGGGGAGAGGTAAATCTGCCTTCTAGGTAGAAGTAACCCAAGTTCAGCCTTATCTAAACTACACATGATTGGGGTTGAAGTTCCCTTCGATTATCTCTGCCTACAACTGTAGAGATTCTAAAATCTGCAGACCTCCTCTTAGTCATATTATTAATTATCTAGAAAGAGACCATCTGGCCAGCATTTACCTGGGAAACCCCTTTTTGCAGACCAGACAAAAATGGGGACATAGGAGGCAGTAATGAGGTAGATCAATGACATCAGCATCTTCCTGTACCTTGGTTAGATGATAATGTCCATGTGGTTTATATATCATTAGGTAGACCCTCTGATTAGATTACCTTAGGGAGCAGTTTTTTAGATAGTCTTTGAAATATCCTGAATTTTCTGACTATATTGTTTCCCTGCTGAAGGAACTTCAAATAGTTCTCCATTGCTATGGGATTAAAAATACCTAACTCTTTTGTTTGATATTTAAGGTCTTTGACAATCCCACTATATTTTCAGGATAATTGCATATTACTCCTCTTTACATATTATACTATCTAATCTAATTGTTGTTCCCAATACATAAGGTGCCATCTCCCAGCTCTGTGCCTTTGAAAATACTAGCTCCTATGCCTTACCTAGAACTCTCTCCCTCTACAATTTTATATCATGTAACTCCCCGTATCTTTCAAGACTCGATTCAAGTCCTACTTCCTTCAAGAGTCTTTCCTGATTCCCAACTGTGAGTGGTCTCTACCCCCCAAAAAACCCTTGTATTTATTTTTGTATCTATTCTACACTTAATTACCTGTGAATCAGTAGAGTGTAAGCTTCTTGAGTACAATAATTATCTCTTCTTTCTATTTATATTGCCAGCATTTAGCATAGTATTCTAGGATATATTAGATACTTCATAAATGCTCATTAATTGATAGCACAATGATACATACAGAGACAACAAGAGTAGCCAAGTAAATTCAGTTTGAACAATTTTGATGCTAAAGGAGTCCTTGACTTCTGGGCTACTTCCCAAACAGCCTGCATTAGGAAAAAGAAGATTAGGGGGAAAAGGACTTTTGATATTACAGGCCCAAGCATCTCACTTACAATTGCTTTCTTTCTTTTTCCCCCATGTCCTTTTTATGTGCAAAACATGTCCCATTAATACAGCTGAGATATAACCAAACACATTGTGTCCATACCCCTGATAGTGTCCATCTACAATTCTGGAAGTTGTGCCTTTAAAACACACACACACACACACACACACACACACACACACACACACACACACACACACAAAACATAACAGCTGGAATAATTCCAGAGAAGAACAATTAAAACCACTCAGAGTCTGCCATGTGGCAACCATATGTACTGGATTTTCTGGGACAGTGCCAGTTTAAAATGATCTCTCTTGTGATCCCTATATACTATCAACATTGCTAGTAATCAGCATAGAGGAGCATGGCTGCATTACAGATGAGTATTCAAAGATTCACCTATAGCTAATAAGAAAATAATATTTAAGCATACCTTCAAAACGGGTATATCCTAGGTAGATCAGTTCCTCCTTTTGTCCATCATAATGTATTATAAGAAAATAGGAAAATAAATTGACAGGTAAAATTTGGAGAAACTAGCAAAAACCTGTCCATGTGAGTTTAGGGATTTCTATCTATTATGTTATTTAATTCCCTTTATTTTATGTAAAGAAAGTAATAAGGCATTCAAGTGACATATCTATATTTCTTTAGAGACCTGGCATGGTTTATGGCCACTTCCTGTAAAGCCCAAGATTTAGGTCAGAATACAACTAAGCTGAGTGCTGGTGGTGGACCTGATGCTCAGAGATTTTAAGGACAAGTCAGTCATTCGAATAAGTACTTATTAAACACCTCTATGCCAGGGACTTGGCTAAGCACTGGAGATACAAAAAGAGAAAATAGCCTGACTTCAAGAAATTCAGAATCTAATGGGGAAGAACATGCAAACAATTATGTGCAATCAAACTGTATACGGATAAATTGGAGAATATCAACATACAAAAGATATCAGAGCTATTAGTCATAATAGCAAGGAATTAAATTTATTTTTTTTATTCCAAGTACAGGGTTTGTCTATTATACCAACTGTATTATATGGTATTCTAAACCATAGAAAAGTCTTCTATGAGTGAATCATCCATGTGCATTAGAATAAACATATACATTAAAAACCTAAGAACCATAAATAATGGAAAATCACCTTCTGAAGAAATACTTTTATTATTCATGATAATATAGGCCTGTTAGTTTATCAGATACACACACACACACACACACACACACACACACACGTGCGCACGCAGAATTCATTTAGTTTAGATGGAATAAAATGGACCACTGCACAGCAGACCAAGCAGACCAAGTGATGTCTTAAAACTTGGATGAGTTGAGAGTAGACTTGTGATTTCACTGGTTGAATAAACTACCAATAAGGAAAATCCCTCTACCAATGAAGATCAATATTTTATTTGAGTTTTAAAGGACTACCTAAAAGCACTAAATTTGAGTCATTATAATTCTCCCTGGGCTGCCTAGCTAGTGTGTATCAGAGGATAAGATTTCATGGCTGAGAGTCTGGTTCTCTATTTGCTATGCTGCTCTGAGTCTCTCTCTCTCTCTCTTTTTTTAAAGTTTTCAAACTTAAATACAATAAACAATCATAAAGCAAACTGAGTTCTTCAGATAAAATGTTCCTGGAAAATTAAGGACAAAAACACAAACAAAACTTAAATGCATTTTTTTGTTGTTGAATCAATTTAGTCATTTTGTTTTTGTTTTTAGCAAAGATACTAGGGTGGTTCACTATTTCCTTCCCCAATTCATTTTACAAGTGAGGAAATTGAGGTAAATGGGGTTAAGTGACTTGCCCAGAGTCACACAACTAATTAGTGTCCAAGGCCAGATTTGAACAGAAGTCTTTTTGAAAGGAGTCTTTTTGACTCCAGACTCAATACTCTATCTGGCACCTAACTGCCCTTAACATTTATAGTTTTTGCTAAATTTTATTCCCCATATAGTTTTATTCTTGTCAATAAAGGTAATGTTCAAGAGAATGTGTCAAGTTCAAAATGAGGAACTAATGAGTCCTGAAACCAGAACCATTAACTATATCAGAATGGTAGAGGGGAGGGAGCTGATCTGGGCATTGGAAGAAGTCCAATTATTCTGACACCTCCTCCACCCAGTGCACACACAAGGTGGGATGAAATAAATGAGCTCCACCTCCTAGCACCAGGGGTAGGATCTCACCCACCATCCTCTCAGAGGAGAAGATATGCACCTGTGAAGAAATCTGCATAAAAGCAGGAATGTGGTGGGAAAAGAAAGAGGCAGGTGGGGGGTGGAGATGGCGGAAATGAATCTTTCATTCTCCCACACCTGAAGGTGGAACAGGTCACACAGTAACTACTAGCACCTAATCAGCAAGAATAATTATTTTAAAAGGAAGTTAAATATATAAATACAGTTATACTCTGATATATGGATATACATGTGGATATATATATACATACACACACATATATAAATACACACACACACATAGAGAGAGAGAGAAAGAGTGAGAGAGACAGAGAGAGAGAGAGAATGAGAGAGAGAGAGAGAGAGAGAGAGAGAGAGAGAGAGAGACAGAGAGAGAGAGACAGAGAGAGAGAGAGAGAGAGAGAGAGACAGAGAGAGAGAGAGAGAGAGACAGAGAGAGAGAGAGAGAGAGAGAGAGAGAGAGAGAGAGAGAGAGAGAATGAGAGAGATACCTTTTTTAAAGTTCTCATTTTTCTTGATCTCTCGATTGCTTTTGGCACTTGAGCTTATCCTCCTCCTGGATATTCTCTGCTTCCCTAACCTTTCATAATACTTCCTTCCAGTTTTCCTCCTACCTATCTGATCACTCCTTTTATGTCTCTTTTATTGGATCATCTTCTGTGTCCTATTCTCTAACCATGAAGGTGGCAATTGGTTCTATACTGGGACCTCTTCAATCTATCTCTTTATCATCTCTCTTGTTGACTTAATCAATTCCCATGATTTCCTTTGTGTGTGTATGTATGATTTTGCTTTAAGTCAACAAACATTTATTAAGTGTAGAAAAGTGACACAGTGAATAGAGGACAGGACCTGGAGTTAGGAAGACTCATCTCCCTAAGTTCAAATGTGACCTCAGACACTTAATAGCTGTGCTATCCAGGGCAAGTCACTTAACCCATTTTGTCTCAGCTTCCTCATCTGTATAAAATGAGCTGGAGAAGAAAAAAGAAAACCCTAAAAAGGGATCTCAAAATATTGGACAAGGAAAAAACAAATAAACAAAAAAAGCCTAAACAAGTATTTACTCCATTCCAGACCCAGTATAAAGAAAGGAAAAAACATGGCCCCTGCCTGCACTTAAGGAACTCACCTTCCAACCATCCTCAAAGTGGATTCACACACTCCTGAGGAGGGTCATATTATAATAATCTTAAGCTAAAGAGCTGACGTGTAGCAGTGGAATTTTAGATATCCACCAGAGAGCAGGAAGTTTTTTTGTACTGAAAAACAAACTTATTGCTGATGTTAGGCATAAATGCCTAACAGATTCAAGTGTCTGTCATAGTATTACCAATCCACACCCACCCCTGTCCCACATTTTTATGGAAAGAAAATAGAGATTAGGTGGAGTAACTAGGGCAGGACTGGTAAATGTCAGAATTAGCTGGGGAATTTAAGTCTCTTAACTATTTACTGATCCTAATGGTTATTGATTCTCTTTTCTACCATTATGGTACTGCTGTTGTTCAAATCACATAGATTCTTCCTGACCCCCTTTGAGATTTTCTTATCAACCTCTTATCAGTCTTTGGAGTGCTTTGCCATTTCCTTCTCCAGCTCATTTTACCTATAAGGAAACTGAATCAAACTGGGGTAAGTGACTTGTCCAGGGTCCTACAGCTAGGAAGTGCCTGAGAGCAGATTTGAACTCAGAAAGATGAGTCTTCCTGGCTCTATGCTGGGCACTCTATCCTCTACAGTTTATGGGTGTTCAGGGAGGACTAGCATCTCTAGTGTGAGGGACTGCCAAACACTTTTCAGGGCTACTCCTTCACCTTTAGTGTCCATTTGTCACCAAACTATCACCTGAGGCTCCAAGAAACTACACCCCAGTCAAACTGTCTCAGCAAATGGACTCAACCAGGTTGAGGGTAATCAACAGACCTCGGATCTCATGGTGAGATAGGGGAATGTCTACCCAAAGCATGTGAGGACTTCCCGAAACAGAATGAGTGGATGAGAATCATTTGTTCCAATGGCCGTGAAGGCAGCTGAAGCAGGCGCTGTGGAGTGAGTGCTCAGAGCGTGGGTAGACACTGAAGACGCCAAAATCCTTCAATGCGATTCAGTCCTCCGGACTTTTGTCTTGCCTCTGCACTTTGATGAGTCTGAGAGAGAGAGTGACCCTGCAACTTTGTCTCACTTAAATCCAATTCTCCTTCAATTCAGGACATCATCCCATGATGTCATTGTTCCTCTTGAAAATAAAGGACAAAAAAAACCATTATGAGAGACCTCCTTCACTTATATAATATCCACCTGAGCCTGCCCTAGAGCAGGGTAACCAAGACCTTGCCCCAAGGTGCAGATATTTTGAGAGTACTAACTATCCCTATAGGAAAGGGAAGGGGAAGATGCCCTTGCCACTAGAACTCCTTAATGTCTCTTCTGAAAATCCTAGCCCAGACTCATAGCAAATGACTTGACCAGCTGTGTAACTGAAACCTGAGATTCAAGGCTTAGCAGAGAGTTTTTCCTGTGTCGAGAGCATTTATCCTCCAAGTCATGTTCCTGAGGACAGAGGAATTTCCCAGGCCTCTGGAATTAGATTCATTTCTGTTTTGAGACAGTGAGGGTGGGGGTCAAGGGGAAATGAAGGCATCTGCCCTGCTGAGGACGTCACCCTCCACTGCCCACAAAGAAACTGTCAAGCCCACCCTGAGCAGAACTGCCAAGTCCTTGTATGTTGTCTTCATCACACCCAACCTCCCCTTCCTACTCCCCTTTCCCCATTTCAACCTCCTTCACCCAATTCCACATTTCAGCCCCCGCCGATACCTCCTGCTGTCTCCAGCCTCCTCTTATTTCCAGCAGAAAACCTGGGAAACTTCATTGGCACTGAAGTCTTAGATTTACTAAGCAATGTCTCCCAGGGGGCTTTGGTATTTAAAAAAGAGGAAACTGAAGAGGCCTGCCCTGAGTTAGTTTGGGGAGGGGAGGGAGGAAGGGAGAGTGTTTTCCCAGAATCCTCCAAGCCACACCACATAGGAGTTTATTCCTACTCCACTTATGACTAAAGTCAACTCAGATAGTCTCATGATTCTAGCATCAAAATTTGACTGAGAAAAACTAATAGGTTATATGTGTGTGTGTGTATGTATGTATGTATGTATGTATGTATATGTATATATACACATGCACACACACATATACAATATATATAGTCAGCTCACAGAATCATTACTAGCATCAAAATTTGGCTGAGGAAAACTAGTAGATAATGTGTATATATATATATATATATATATATATATATATATATATATATATATATATATATATATATATATACTTTCATCCCCTCCTCACAGCAACCAGAGATAAATTTGAGATTTCCCTCTAAACTGTTTCTCTTTCTACTACTTCTCCAATCTGATATGAACAGGAAAAAAAAAACTGGAATTAAGAGATCTGGGACTGAAATCTAATTCTGACTTTGCCACTAAGTCACTGTTTACATTTGGGTAAACCACTCTCAACTTCCTCAGATCAGTTAAATGAAAAGTGGGAGCAAGATATTGAAAGTACCTTTCCTTTTAACACTCTGTGATATGATGATTCTAAGACCCACTAAACTTCAAGAACCTCAAAGTTCTGGGATCATTCTGTGTTGCTATCTCCTCATTCCTCACTTTCTAGACTCCCCTTGGAGAAAACAGAACATCTGAAGTCCTGTTACAAACTGAGGAAATACCACCTGGGGAAGCAGAGTGGGCAACAGAGGAAGTGGGGCTAACCACTAGTGGGGGAAAGTCTCTTTTACAGCAACCAGAAGAAAGAGATCAGTGCAGACTTTTCCCTCTTCAAAATGTTGTGGGGTGGTCAAAGTGGTAAGAACTCTGGATATCACTGATTTCAAAGGTTGCATGTGTTGTTGAAGAACAAGATAAAGAATTGTTACAGAAAAATTAGAAGAGAAGTGAATTTTTGTCTTGGTATCCCTAGACCCCATTCCCCTTGGCTGCTTATTCCTCAATCAATCATTTAATCAATAAACCTTTATTAAGCACCTACTATGTGCCAGACAGTAAGCTAAACACTGAGGATATAAAAAAAAAAGGCAAAAGATGGAGAATCTAATCTAATGGTCTAATCTATTGCCCTGGATTACTTAACTGTCTTGTCTATTCAATTCTATCAAATCCTTTAGCCTCTACCTAAATGTTAGATGGAATGTGAGAAAACTGAGACACTAATGCATTGTCGGTGGAGTTGTAAACTGATCCATCCATTTTGGAGATCAGTTTGGAGCTATGCCCAAAGGACTAAAAAATTGTGCATATCCTTTGATCCAGTTGTGCCACTATTAAGTTTGTATCCCAAAGAGAACATAAAAGACAGAAATGGACCGACATGCAAAAATGCTCTTTTGTAGAGGCAAAGAATTGGAAAATAAGTTGATGCCTATAAATTAAGGAATGGCTAAATAAGTTTTGGCATATGAAATTAGTGGAACATTTTTTGGTTTTATAAAAAATGATGAACAAGCTGATTTTAGAAAGGCCTGGAAAGATTTATATGAACTGATGCTGAGAGAAACAAGGAGAACCAGAAAATAAGGAACCAGCAAGATTAGGGGATGATCAATTGTAACAGACATGGTTCTTCTCACCAGTTCAGTGATCCAAGGCAATTCCAGTAAACTTTGAAGGGAAAATGCCAATTACTTATAAAGATAGAACTATGGAGACTGAAGGTAAATCAACACATGCTATGTTCACATTTTTTCTTTTTTTTTCTTTTGCATTTTTTTTTTCCTTCTGTTAAGCATCACACTTAATTGTGAAATCCAAAGGATTAAAGGGGACTGTACTGTTAAGGAGCCGGTTGGTTCTCCAAAAACTTCCACAGCTCTGAATCATAACACACTTGAAGGAATTGAAAATCAACCTTTACTGATGCAGATGATGGTTGTGAATTGGGATTGAAATAAATTAGAGGCAAGAGGAAAGAATGCGACTGCCTCTTAGTCTTGTATTTTTATTATCCTCTCACATGAAAGGATCTAGTCTTTTTATATTGTTATCATCTTCTTACATGAAAGGACCTATTCTGCTGGTCAGAATTAGATACCCAACAGGCACTAATAGGTTGCACCCTTCTACTCTGATTTTTCTCTCTCAACATGATTCATAAGGAAATATGTTTTTTTTTATTATATATATATATATTTTATAATATTATCCCTTGTATTCATTTTTCCAATTTACCCCCCCTCCCTCTATTCCCTCCCCCCGACGACAGGCAATACCATACATTTTACATGTGTTATAATATAGTCTAGGTACAATACATGTGTGCGAATATAATTTTCTTGTTACACAATAAACATTAGAATCCGAAGGTACATGCAACCTGGGCAGACAGATATTAGTGCTAACAATTTTCATTCCCCTCCCAGTGTTTCTTCTCTGGGTGCAGCTATCTCTGTCCATCATTGATCAACTGGAAGTGAGTTGGATCTTCTTTATGTTGAAGATTTCCACTTCCATCAGAATACATCCTCATACAGTATTGTTGTTGAAGTGTACAGTGATCTTCTGGTTCTGCTCATTTCACTCAGCATCAGTTGATTTAAGTCTCTCCAGGCCTCTCTATATTCCTCCTGCTGGTCATTTCTTACCGAGCAATAATATTCCATAACCTTCATATACCACAATTTACCCAACCATTCTCCAACTGATGGACATCCATTCATCCTCCAGTTTCTAGCTACAACAAAAAGAGCTGCCACAAACATTTTGGCACATATATGTCTCTTTCCGCTCTTTAGTATTTCTTTGGGATATAATCCCAGTAGTAGCGCTGCTGGGTCAAAGGGTATGCACAGTTTGATAACTTTTTGGGCATAATTCCAGATTGCTCTCCAGAATGGCTGGATTCTTTCACAACTCCACCAGCAATGTATTAGTGTCCCAGTTTCCCCACATCCCCTCCAACATTTGTCATTATTTGTTCCTGTCATCTTAGCCAATCTGACAGGTGTGTAGTGGTATCTCAGAGTGGTCTTAATTTGCATTTCTCTGATCAGTAGTGATTTGGAACACTCTTTCATGTGAGTGGATATAGTTTCAATTTCTTCCTCTGAGAATTGTCTGTTCATATCCTTTGACCATTTATCAATTGGAGAATGGTTCGGTTTCTTATAAATTAGGGTCAGTTCTCTATATATTTTGGAAATGAGACCTTTGTCAGAACCTTTGTTTTTAAAAATATTTTCCCAATTTGTTACTTCCCTTCTAATCTTGTTTGCATTAGTATTATTTGTACAGAAACTTTTTAGTTTGATGTAATCAAAATCTTCTATTTTGTGATCAATAATGATCTCTAGTTCTCCTCTGGTCATAAATTCCTTCCTCCTCCACAAGTCTGAGAGGTAGATTATCCTCTGTTCCTCTAATCTATTTATTATCTCCCTCTTTATGCCTAAATCATGGACCCATTTTGATCTTATCTTGGTATATGGTGTTAAGTGTGGATCCATATCTAATTTCTGCCATACTAATTTCCAGTTTTCCCAACAGTTTTTTCCGAATAATGAATTTTTATCCCTAATGTTGGAATCTTTGGGTTTGTCAAAGATTAGATTGCTATAGATGTACCCTTTTTTGTCCTTTGTATCTAATCTGAGGAAATATGTTTTTAAAAAAAACATACATTTAACCAAAAAAAAATTGGTTTTTAACAAAGAACTAGGGAAAATGAAAAGTAAAAAATGGTTCCCTTTGTAATCCTATACTATTTTATGCACTTAAAAACATTACTCTGAGAAGGGGTTTATAGCTTTATTATATTGCTTAAGGGGTACATGGGGGAAAAAAAGAATTCCTATTTGATGAATACTGTGAAAGGCTTAAGGGATTGAGAGAGCTGTTCTTGGAGTCAGGAAGATTTGGCTTTAAGTCCCATCTTTGGCACACAGAATGTAAGCTCCCTGAGAGAAGGAGTTGTTTCTTTTTTTGTCTTCAAATACCTAGGACTGGGAACTATGCTTTGTTAGATGGTAGGTATTTAATAAATGTTTAATTAATGGATTGATAGTGCTGTATGTCCTTGGACAGCTCTTTGCATTGAACAATGCAGAGCAGGTGCTGATCCCAAATCTTGTCTCTTTAAATCCCATGATTTTCTCTTTCATTCCACTTCAGCTATCAGCATTGATGGTTATATACTAGAACTCCATTCTAAGTGTTTCACTTTTTAAGTAAAAAATTCTGACATCCTCTATTTGACTACCATATCTGCCTCAATATTCCTAAACCTATTCTTCACCTCCCTCAAGTTCTCCAATCTCTCAACCAAACAATACTTTCGCAAGACACTATCCCTGCTCTGACTTCATTTTCCACTCTTTCCAACTTCTATCCTATGGGGGATATCCTATATTAATTTCTATACCATCCTCTAATCCCTTATCCACTTGCCCTATTGTAGCTCATTCTGTGACAATCTAAAGTTCTGAATTATTCATATCATCTCTCTCTTCCCTTACTAGTCAAGTGGTGTTGAAAGAAGATTTGGAAGATGTCATATAACTAAGCTGATTGGGTCATTACATTTCTTCAACTTTAATTGGGCCTTCACTGAAGCAGTCCTTACTTTCATTCTTCCCTAATTGTTTTCTATCTCACTTGCAAGAAAAACTTTTCTTTCTTTTTTAAAAAGATTATTTATTTTTAAATATTCTTTTCCTTTTAAATTCTGAATTCTAAATTCTCTCCTTCCCTCCTATCCTCTCCTACACCTACTGAGGAAAGCAATATGATATCAATTATAGATGTAAAATTCATGTAAAAACAATTCCAGATTTCAAAAAAAGTAAGAAAAATAAAGTGAGAAAATTATTCTTCAATTTGTACTCAGAATTCATCAGTTCTCTCAACAGAAGCTTATCTAAACCTTCCCTTGAACTTTCAAATCTTCCATACTGCCTTCCCTCCTTTCCTCTCTCTCCCTCTTTGTCTGTCCTCTCTGTCCTCCCTCCCTCTCTCTCTTTCCCTCCCCTCTCCCTCTTTTTCTGACCTCCCTCCTTCCCTCTCTCTCTCTATCCCTCTGTCTCTGTCTCTCTTTCTGTCCCTTTCTCTCTCTGTCTCTGTCCCTTTTTCTGTGTCTCTGTCCTCCCTCCCTCTCTCTCCTTCCCTGTCTTCCTCTCCCTCTCTTCCATTCTCCCTCCCTTCCTCTTCTTCTTCCTTCTCTCTCCTCTCTCTCTCTCTCTCTCTCTCTCTCTCTCTCTCTCTCTCTCTCTCTCTCTCTGTCTCTCTCTCTCTCTCCTTGGATTTTACTTTATTGTGAAATTTGAAACCACTTACTGTGAGGTCTCTCTTTTTCCCTATTCTTCATCTAAAAATCTCTACACAAAATCTTTCCAGTTTCTGACAATAAGGTGGAAACCCCCCCCCAAAAAAATTGACCTTTTCTTTCCAAGATCAATTGCTTCTTCCTCTTCCTATGTTCTCCAGAAGATTGGGACTTCAATCATCATTATCTTCTGGTCCCTTCCCAAATCTGCTCAAGTCTCCCCACCCTTAAAAACTTTTTATTAGACCCTACCATCCTTTCAGGTTATCTTCCTATAGCTTTCCTCTTTTTTTCAATTAAAATCATAGAAAAAGCTGTTCACATTTACTGATGCCACTTCCTCTCTTCTCACACTTCTGAACCCTTGGCAATCTGATTTCCAACATCATAACTCAACTGGAACTGTTTGCTCCAAAGATATCAATAGAGATATATCTAACCTTTATGTGGCCTCAAGCTATCTGATCCGGGATATGACCCACCCAGTCTCCAAAGGAAACTGAAATTTCAACCTTTAAAGAGAGCATGTTGTAAATAAAAAGCTTTAATAAGAGAGAGAGAGAATGAGAAAGAGAGAGAGAGAAAGAGAGAGAGTAGAGAGAGAGAAGAGAGAGAGAGGGAGAGAGGAGAAAGAGGGAGAGAGGAGAGAGTGAGATAGAAAGAGAGAGAGAAGAGAGAGAAAGGAGAAAGAGGAAGAGGAAGAGAGAGGAGAAGAGAGGAGAGAGAGAGAGAGAGAGAGAGAGAGAGAGAGAGAGAGAGAGAGAGAGAGAGAGAGAGAGAGAGAAGATGAGAGAAAATGACATGCCAACAACTCCACAAACCTTGTAGGGAGGAGGCAAATGCACTCCAGGACCACCATGTTTGAATAATCTCTTTCCCCAAAGAGGGGTTTTGAGCTAGAATTAGATCTATTTACTACATTATCAAATACCTGTGGTCTAGAGTTACCATGATGGATTTGGGGGAGTGCACTTTCTTTGATTACTGTGAAAGGGAGAAGAACGCTTAATATCACCAGTTTGGATCTCTCCCACTAAATGCTAATTACACAAAATGCCATCATGAATAGCTTGTAAACTTCTTTATTAAAGTAAGAAGTAAAAATCATAGTTAAACAGATTAAGGTGGATAGTAAAAAAATAAAAATAAAAAACACCACAATAAAGATGCTCTTTGATTTGGGAGCAAGATAAAACCTCAACTGAAACATGGATAGACTGATGTAAGGGGCAAGAGTGGGATAGGGTTTGTCCCAGAATATCAATCTCTAGAGTTGCAGCTGCTGGGAACTAAGGGAAATGATAAGACCAGCATCCCCACATTTTTAGTCCCATTCAAAAATTCACACCTGTCTCTCTTCACTAACTCTCTCAAATTTCTTCTCTCAAATTTCTCCCTGTCCCCAAACAATGGTATCCTTGACTCAGAGAAAACTTTTAGTAAATCAAGAGTCATATATTCTTCCTTCAGGAAATCTTCACCAGGTTTGGGAAGTATGCTACATTTTAATTGATCTGATGGTCTTCTTTCCATTCTAATCTTTTTTATCTATTTTATTCCTATCATCACGGTTTGGTCACTTATCAGTGTTGACCACCAGCTCCTTTGCCAACTTGTACAACCAATCCTTTTCCCTCCTTCAGCTTCAGTCTCATCTTATTGATTGCATCTTTCCCCAATGCACACAATTGCTAGTATAATCTTCAGAAGTCAGTTCTGCCTCTAAATCTTTAATGACTCTCTTTTGCCTCTAGGATAAAGTACAAACTCCTCAGCCTGACATTTAAAGACTTCCACAATCTTTATCTAACTCATCTTTTAGTCTAATTTTATAATTTTTCCCTTCCTACTCTATGTTATATCTGAAATGGAGACAAATTCTTCCCAGAGCTTAATGTTCTATCTCCCACCTATATATCCTCAACTCCACTCTTCAGAATCCTTATTTTCTTTTTTTTCTTTTTTCTTTTTTACTTTTTTAAAATTAATTTTATAATTATAAAAATTTTTTGATAGTACATATGCATGAGTAATTTTTTATAACATTATCCCTTGTAGTCATTTTTCCAAATTTTCCCCTCCCTTCCTCTACTCCCTCCCCTATATGACAGGCAATCCCATACATTTTACATGTGTTACAGTATAACCTAGATACAATATATGTGTGTAAATCCAATTTTCTTGTTGCACGTTAAGAATTGGGTTCCGAAGGTATAAGTAATCTGGGTAGAAAGACAGTAGTGCTAACACTTTACATTCAATTCCCAGTGTTCCTTCTCTGGGTGTAGTTGTTTCTGTCCATCATTGATCAACTGGAAGTGAGTTGGATCTTCTTTATGTTGAAGATATCCACTTCCATCAGAATATATCTTCATACAGTATTGTTGTTGAAGTGTATAGTGATCTTCTGGTTCTGTTCATTTCACTCAGCATCAGTTCATGTAAGTCTCTCCAAACCTCTCTGTATTCCTCCTGCTGGTCATTTCTTTCAGAGCAATAATATTCCATAACCTTCATATATCATAATTTACCTAACCATTCTCCAATTGATGGACATCCATTCATTTTCTAGTTTCTAGCCACTACGAAAAGAGCTGCCACAAACTTTTTGGCACATACAGGTCCCTTTCCCCTCTTTAGTATTTCTTTGGGATATAAGCCTAGTAGTAGCACTGCTGGATCAAAGGGTATGCACAGTTTGATAACTTTTTGGGCATAATTCCAGATTGCTCTCCAGAATGGCCAGGTTCTTTCACAAGTCCACCAACAATGCATTAGTGTCCCCGTTTTCCCATATCCCCTCCAACATTCATCATTATTTGTTCTTGTCATCTTAGCCAATCTGAAAGGTGTGTAGTGATATCTCAGAGTTGTCTTAATTTGCATTTCTTTGATCAGTAGTGATTTGGAACACTCTTTCATATGAGTGGATATAGTTTCAATTTCATCATCTGAGAATTGTCTGTTCATATCCTTTGACCATTTATCAATTGGAGAATGGTTTGATTTCTTATAAATTAGGGTCAGTTCTCTATAGATTTTGGAAATGAGACCTTTATCAGAACCTTTAACTGTAAAAATATTTTCCCAATTTGTTACTTCCCTTCTAATCTTGTTTGCATTAGTTTTGTTTGTACAGAAACTTTTTAGTTTGATGTAATCAAAATCTTCTATTTTGTGATCAATAATGATCTCTAGTTCTCCTCTGGTCATAAATTCCTTTCTCCTTCACAGGTCTGAGAGGTAGACTATTCTCTGGTCCTCTAATCTGTTTATGGTCTCACAGAATCCTTATTTTCAAGGAGACTCAAGTCCACATGCTACTTTCTCCTCTGATTCTCCACTCTCCCTTCCCTCTACCACATTTATTACTTCACATTCCTCAAATTACTTTGTATTACATATCTAGATGCAGATAGTATCCCTGTTTTTTCTTCACATTGTTAACACTTGATATTGTGCTTCATACATACTAAGCTCATAACAAATATTTATTGAGTTAAAAAAAGAATAGTATGAAATTGGAAGAACAACAAAATACAAATAATCAAAATTGAATACTGAGAAATTAGAATGTCTGAGTTTGGCTCCAAAAAAGAGATATGATAAGACACCTCTTCCTTCTAAGTTTGTAGATATAGAATATTGTCTATGTTATCTGACTTTTTCCAATATATACACTACTTTTGCTGAACAAAAAAAATGTCCTCTATTATATTAGTGCAACTCAGATTTCCAGCCATTTGTAGGGCATTTTCATATGCTTGATTGGGGTGCCAGATTGGTAGAGAAAATGCTGACCCAAGGCTGAGGATCCTCTTTAAGGCAAAGTTAGTGTAAAAGCTTTGGAAAGAGACTTTCTATTTAGAGAAATCATACATGCTGCTAGATTCTTTTAGGTACTGACTTCAGAAATGTAAAGAGAGAAATTTATAGACATGTAGGTGAATTAGACTCTTCAATATGTTCCAAATAACTTACTTGCTTGACCCTTAAGAACTCTGGAGGAATTTCCTAAGAGTGGACTTCTCTATTGGTTTGAGCTGAGTTCTCATCCCACTCCCAGTTTGTTCTATTCTCTGATATAGTTTAATATGTAGGACTTTTCCAATTTCTGTTTTCTATTTTCTTTTGGGAAATGGCTTTACTCACCATTTGCTATTTGTGATGGATGATCTTTCTGTAATTAGATGCTTATGGGAAGGAATCAAAGTTTGTATGCATAAATTTGGGGTAACTCTTACTTCTTTATAAGATAAGAATCAGGAAAGTGGTTTGAACTCAAATGGTATTCCTATACCAAAAATATTTAGAAGTCAAGTCAATATAATTATATGCCAGTGACCTCTTAGAGATTATAAGTACCCAGCATTCTGGCCTTTTTCCTGTTCTGTATAAATCTAAAATATCAGTTTCCCTTGGAGAACAGTGGGGAAGATTCCAGAGATATTTATCAATGTCTTCTGTGATACAATTTTATTTTATTTTCATCTAAATTCTTTCTATCCTCTGCCCTCATCATTGAGAAAGCAAGAAAAATAAAATCTGTTACAAATATGTATAGTTAAGCAAAAAAAGCTTACATTGGTTTAAATCTACAAAAACCAAAATGAAACAGAAAAACCCTTTTAATATAAACTTTGAATTCATCATCTTTGTATAAGGGATATATAGTATATTTTCCTTATTGTTTCTCTGGAAATGTGGGCAGTCATTGTGCTCATCAGAGTTCCTAAATCTTTCAAAGTTGTCTTTACAATATTGTTTTTATTGCATAAATTATTCTCTTGATTCTGCTCACTTCATTTTGCAACAGTTTGTATAAGTCTTCTCAGTTTTCTTTAAAACCATCTGTTCATTATTTCCTATAGCACAATAATTTTCTATCACATTCATATATCATAATTTGTTCAGCCATTTCTCAATTGACAGGAATCCTCAGCTTTCAATTCTTTGACAGCACAAAAATAACTGTTATAATTAATTTTTTCAATGTAAGGGTCCTTTTCCTCTTTCTTTGATCTCCTTGGTATTTAGATCACATGGTAGTATTTCTAGTTTTTGTTCATGAAAGTTGAATGAATATCTGTATTCTTAATCAATCAATTAATAAACATTTATTAAGAGCCTATTATATGTCATTGCATATAAGCATTGAGAATATACAGTCACAAGATAATCCCTGCCCTCAAAGAGCTTACAGTCTAGTGCAATATCCTAACATTATAATTTTAAGTACAAATAAAGGAACCAGAAGTAATTTTAGCTCAGTCAATAATAGATTTGGTATCCTTGGATAAGACACTCCAGCTTTATGGCCCTCAGTTTTTTTATCTGTAAAAAGTAAGGATTGGGCCATGGCATAATGAGAAGATAAGTAAATGACTTGCCTGGGGGTCACACAGTCAGTATGTGTCAGAGTTAAGGCTTCAATCCAGGTATTCTCACTGTGAGACTGGCTGCCTCTAATCACTGTGCTAAGCTGCCTCTCTTTTAGTGTATATATTTGATTGACATGTCCTGTGTTTTAGGGTGAACAATGGATAGTAAAGGAGGAAAAGACATTGGGGAGAAAGGATAGGACCAGTGATTTCTAAGTATCTGAACTTCCCAGAATGCTAACTCCAACCTTCACTCATATTAAATAATTGGAAGAATTAAGGAAAATAACCTTTATGTTCCCTTCTTCTATCTAAGAGATCTTATATGCTCTTTCCCTTTAAAGAGAAAACGCCTGTCTTGGAAGGGAGGAGATTGAAATGAGCTCCCTCTTAGAAAATTATCTGCTTTAAACATCAGGATGGAAATCTCTGAGAAACTTGACATTTGAGTGTTCCATAAGCATTATAATGGATGGCTGTCTTCTTTTTGAAATGGCTTAGCATTAAAGTTTAATGAGCAATGCATATTCTGCTGGAAACTTGCTTTCCATCTGACAGATTGGAGGCCAAGCCTGGGTTTGCTAACTGGGCTAGTCATAAGAAATATGTCTGTTTCCTCCAAACTGACAGCTCTTCTCTTTAGGAAGTTATACTTTGATGAGGCTTCCTTTACCATATTTGATTTCTATGACAGAATAAGTACCCATTTTCTCACTAGAAAGCCATTAACATGATGTTCAGAGAACAATCCCTAACATAATAAATGGATATTTCTTTTTGTTAAACTGAAATTTAAGGATGAATGGGGTGGGTAGGGAGAAGGCCAGAGCATGGGGAAAGTCTCAATTTTTCTTGTAGTGTAGTTGAAAGACTGGATTTGAAGTTGGAGAGCTAGTTTGTAATCCTGACTCTGACATTTACTACTTCTGTGATTTTGGCTAAGTCATCAAATCTCCCAATACCTCAGTTTTTTTCATATATAAAATGAGAAGATTGGACCAACAAACTTTAAACCTCTACCTCTAAATTCTTGGATAGTACTTTTGTATCATCTCCTTTAAGAAAAAAATTGAACAAGGAGGCAAATGGACTATTATTCCTTTAATCTTTTAACTTTGGGATCTTTGTCGATCTCTTCCTTTTCGAGCTTCTCTTTCTGATTGTGGTCACCTGGAGCAAGTAGTGTGGTACAATGGTGAACAGAGCATAGGCTTTGAAGTCAGAAGGCCCCATCCCTGATGTATATAGTACCTAGGTGATCAAGTCATTTAATCTTCCTTTATCTGTAAAAGAAAGGAGTTGGACTAGGTGACTTCTTGGATCCCTTCTGTAATTCTATAATGCTATATGTGACTGTCAGCATGATTCTGCAGAAATTATCTTTAGGATGGTAGGGTTGGCCTTCTAGGTAAGTCTTATAGGATGGGATTTGAGGAGCACCATCCAAAATAAAAAATTCTTTACTAGGGATTGCAATGCCTGAATTGGAATTGCGTTAAATGGGTCCCCTTTTAAAAATGTGAGTGAGTGTGTGAGACTAGCATGGAATGTATTAGAAGTCATAAACACAATAGAGTGGGAGTGTGCTCATCATATACAGGAGGGATTCATAGGCAGCAAGTGGACATTGTTTACCTGGAAGGGAATGAGGATTACAATGAAAGGAGGGAGAGGAGATCTAGTCCTCAAAGGGACCTTAGAGATCATCTATCTAGTTCAACACCCTCATTTTACAGATGAGGAAATGGAGTCCCAGAGAAATATGATCTCCCAAGGTTACCTGGTATTATGTAACAAACCCAGAATTCAAACCCAGAGCCTCTGAACCCTATCCAGCATTCTTTCTATCATACTGTTTTCAGAGGATATGTGGAACGTTAAGGAGTCGGTGTACCTATGGACCTTTTGCTAAGAGCCAGCTGTTAGCTATTGATTAAGTGGTAAGAGACACTAGGTTCCTTGAGAAATGATCACCTTTCTTTTTATGCCATTCCCTCAGGATATCAATGCTGATATCAATCTCTTCTGGTCAGGAATTTCATGATATAGCAATTGTTCTTAGCATGTCTAGCAGAAGTAAATAAGATTGTGATGAATTAAATTTCCCCAAATTGAGGATGGATTTGGGGGGTGAGAGAGAAAAGAGGAAGGGAGAGAAGGGGGGAAAGGGAGAGAAGGAAGGAAGGAAGGAAGGAAACAAGGAAGGAAGGAAGAAAGGAAACAAGGAAGGAAGGAAGGAAACGAAGGAAGAAAGGAAGGAAGGAAGGAAACAAGGAAGGAAGGAAGGAAGGAAGGAAGGAAGGAAGGAAGGAAGGAAGGAAGGAAGGAAGGAAGGAAGGAAACGAAGGAAGAAAGGAAGGAAGGAAGGAAACAAGGAAGGAAGGAAGGAAGGAAGGAAGGAAGGAAGGAAGGAAGGAAGGAAACAAGGAAGGAAATGAAGGAAGAAAGAAAGGAAGGAAGGAAGGAAGAAGAGAGAGAAAGGAAGGGAAGAGAGGGAGGAAGGAGAAAAGGAAGCATGGAAAGAAGGGCAGGAGAGAAGAAAGAAGGAAGATAGACTGGCCAGGACGAAGGGAAAAAAAAAACCAAGGAGCCAAAGAGAAAGAAGGAAAAAAAAAAACAAACTATAAAATAAAGCCACCCACAAATAGCCCAAAGAAAACTCTATCAATGCAAACGTCTCTGCTTGGCAGCTACATCATCAAATGATTCATCCCAGGGTTTGAATTGCATAATCCTCCCCACCGCAGGCAGGAGAATGAAACTAAGAAACCAATGCAGTGACATTTAGTAGCAAAAAGAAAACCTACACAACATTTGTGCAAGGCCATCCAAAAATAGCGTGTTTGTCAATTCTTGGCTTCGGAAAATGTGAGTTCATTTGAAAGGCCTAAGTTAGTCTTTTTTCTCTGCATTTTCCTCCTCCAAAAAGAAAAAAAAAAAAGAAAAGAAAGAAAAGGAAGGAAGAAAGAAGGAAGGAAGGAAGGAAGGGAGGGAGGGAGGGAAGAAGGGAGGAAGAAAAAAGGGAGGAAGGGAGGAAGGGAGGGAAGGAAGAAAGGAAAGGAGAAAGGGAGGAAGGGAGGAAGGAAGGAAGGAAAACGGGAAGGAGGGAAGAAGAAAAAAAAAAAGAAATGCCAAATTTCTAAATACAGCATTATCCAAACAACCTCCACTTTGAAAACCTTTAGATTTTAAAAAGGAAGGGTATCACAGATCCTTTGTATGAGATTTATCCTGGAAGCCAGGAAAGTAAATTGGATTATAAAGAACAGGGTCACCACCTCCAAAATTTTTCCACCAATTAACTACCACTTTAGGTTAAAGGATTGCCTGCTTCCTCAAAAATACAAATATTCCAGGGAAAGGTGAGAACTAAGTCACTATCACTAGTATAAGGTGCAGAGATGGTTATTGTTTAGCCATTTATTAGTAATGTCCAACTCTTCATGGTCCCAATCTTGGCAAAGATACAGGAGTGATTTGCCATTTCCTTCTCCAGTTCATATTATAAATGTGGAAACTGAGGCAAACAGGACTTGCCCAGGATCACACAGCTAGTAAGTGTGTGAGGACAAATTTGAAATCAGGAAGATGAGTTTTCCTAACTTCAGGTCCAGCGCTCCATTCAGTTTTCCACCTAACCACCCATTGCAGAGATGGTGTTGAACTGCATTGGCAGAGAGAGAGTTTCTCCATCTAAAATAATAGGTTCAATATCTATCTCCCTATCCTTTTGGTCCTATGGCTGAGATGGATAGCATATGAAACTTAAAGGTTGAAGATCCAATTTTCTATTATTAAAATCACTACTTTATATGAATTTTTGCCTACAATTTAAAAAACAAAACAAAACAACCTACTCCTCATTTTACTTACCTTTTCTGTCTTAGGGCTATAAAACCTTGTAAGTGTCCAATTTAATGTTGAAGCAAAAAGAAGTTAAGAATCACTATACTCTGTTCCCATTGAAGGGGAAGGATTATTGTGCATGGGAATGAGGTGAAAACATGAGA
This sequence comes from Sminthopsis crassicaudata, assembly GCF_048593235.1. NCBI lineage: Eukaryota > Metazoa > Chordata > Mammalia > Dasyuromorphia > Dasyuridae > Sminthopsis > Sminthopsis crassicaudata. The sequence goes on along the minus strand of NC_133618.1, from coordinate 538,699,399 downwards.
GTGTTTCAGTATACCAAGATTCTATTAGACATGCTTAGAAGACTCAAACTGTAAAATTCAAAAGACCATAGTTTAAACATACCTTCCCCAGGAATCCTTCTAGGATTTAGGGGGAAATAATCAGTAAGATGCCTCCTTTGACAACCATTGAAACTATGCTCTTGCATTGGAAAAAAGAAAAAAGAAAAGAAAAAAAGAAAAAGAAAAAGAAAAAGGAGGAAAAAAATCAACCAATCAATGAGAATTCACTGAAGCCTGCTAAGAACCCACTCCTGTGCTAGGTATTGTTGGGGAAAAGAAAGGTCCAGAAATATAACACGTGCCTATCCTCAGGGAGTTTATAATTTAAAGGAGGAGACTAGAAGGAATGAGCAGTTATTGAATAACTCAAGACAAAATATAATTTGAAATAGAGGGGAGTTACTGAGAGCTGAGTAGTTGGAGAAGGCTCCTAGGAAGAAGTCAGTTGAACTAGACTTTGAGGGATGTACTATTAGTTCTGAATAGACAGAGAGAAATGGCACAGTTCTTCCAAGAGACAAGAATGGCACAAGGAAAACATAATAGCAATAATGAACAGAGTAGGATGACAGGGACAGAGAGAAGAAAAGGTATCATATTAAACTGTGAGGAAGAGAAATCATTTTAGGAACAATCTTTTGGGTGTAATTGATATCTTTATCAGGGACCACTTTTACCCATTATTTAAGCAGATTCTTGAGGCCCTAATTTAAAAAAAATAATAACCCTGGTTCATAGTATGTGCTCAAAAGAAATAAAGCGTTGTTTCTTTTTAAAAGATTATAAATTTGGACTTTTCTTGGACTTTGTCTTTCCTTGCCACTAGTTAACTCTGAATCAGTGTAATTTGACTCCCTTCTCTGAACTGAATCCAAACACTGGCCCTCAATTTTCCGATTTGTGAAATGAAAATGTTGGCCTCTGAGGGTTCTGCCAGCTATAGCTTTCTATAAATGGAGAACAAACTGAGAAGAGCCCCCCTCCTTTTTTGTGGGGATGGTGCTGAGTGGGGGTTAAATTGTCTCTGACCTGCTGTGTTCTGGGTATAGTTGAGTTAGCTTATGAAAAGGGATGTGACAGACCTAGAGAAGTCTGGAGGAGAAATGAAGAAAAGATAAAAGAATAAAGAGAAAGTTTCTTGCCTCTGATCATTTGAAACCACAGGTTCTAATCTAGTTATGATGATTTTCTGAACCAAAAATTTAGCCAGATAATGCTGACAAGGGAATGCTCTTTTAGTAAAGTCTTATTAGAAGTAAGCTTTTCTTTTCTTGAAACTGAAACTGTCCTTGAAAATCCAGGATTTATGGTCTTGGTAGAGCATAAATAATCAAAGAAAAATCTTTCTCTGTAGCACTCCCTTTCTGGCCCTCTCTTGCTTCTCCCATTGTTTTCCTTCCCACAATTCTTTTTTTTTCCCATACTTTTTTTCCTACCTACATTTAATTCTTCTCTACACCCTCCTATAGTCTACAGCATTCTTCGAATTTCTCTCCTCTCCTCTCTCTATACTTCTTTTTTTCCCCTACCCTTCCCACAGCTTTTCCTCTCTTCTCCTCTTCTTATGCCCCCTTCCCTCCCCTGTCATTACTACAGTTCCCCTTCTCCCCCATGAATTCCCCATATTTACTTCTCTCCCCTTCTTATTCTACCTTTTCTCCTATCCCCTTCTCTTCTCTTTCTTTCCCATAGTCCCAGTTTTCCTCTCCCTTAACCTTCCTATAGACCTCTGCCCTTCCCTCTCCACCCCTTTCCCCCTTACTCTTCCCACACCATCTTTTCTCTACTGCCTTGCTCCACACCCCCCTTCTACAACTCTTTCTCCTTTCTTTTTCTCTTCCATTTCCCTGTCCTCCCCAAGCTTCCCTTTTCACCTATCTCTGATAGGAAGGTTCTGCTAGAAGCTCTGTGTTTAGCCCTTGGGAAGCAGGATTCAATTAAGGCCCCACTGGGAGGAAGGAGAGCTAAAGCTCATTAAGGAAGAAAAAAGGGAGAGAGAGAACATGGTCTTCCTGAATGTTTTCTGAAGGAGGAAGCAATGTATTTGAAGACAAATGGCTCTATGAACTCTCTGAACCCAAAAGGGGGGAGGAGGAGGAAAGAAAATCACTATGTGACTCCAACAGCTGTGGATGCCAAGACCTGATCCAACCATAGGAGATGGGATTGCCTAAGGTCTGAGGCACTGGTGTCTCAGTCCCTTCCATGCTTGCTTGGCAAAGTCACTTGACCTTCCCCTGCCCCTTCTAGTTCTCCTTTTTCTGCTCCTCTGCTCAAATTCATCCATTCTGGAAGGCAGATCAACTCATTTACACAAAGATTCCAGAACTTCTTTAGTCTTATACATACATACACACACACACACACACACACACACACACACATACACACACACACACACACACACATTTGTATTTTAAAACAAAGGGTTTAAGAGAGGACTGTTATCAAACCCAAATGAATGAATCTCTAGTGACAGGACTTTTTCCAGGCATGACTCTAGGCAGAAATGATGTTTCCCAGCAGGAGAATGAACCTCCAAACGCTTTTCCATCTCACCTCCCACCCTTCCTCTACTAAGGTCTGCTTCTAAACTGACAGAAGCCTTGTCTTCCAGAGTTAAAGCTATAAATGTTATAGAGTGGTTAAGATGTTCAAGTGGAATCAAAGAAACTTAGTTCAAATTTTGATTCTGTCACTTACTATCTACTAGTTGCTTTATTTCTTATTTTTAATATTATTATATGTTAATTATTTGATTATTAATTGATGGTTTGATTTCCTCAACTATAATCAGAGGGATTTAGATTAAATGGCCTCAAAGATCTTTTCCTTCTCTAAATATTGTTCTGTGAGAAACTGGGTTCTTCCCCAAGTTGTTGTAACATCCAACTATTCATAAACTAGTTTGGGGTTTTCTTGGCAGAGATATTGGAGTGGTTCAGCATTTTCTTCTCCAGCTCATGTTACAAATGAATAAACTGAGACAAACAGGGCCAAGTGAGTTAGCCAGGACTTATGTGAGGCTGAATTTGAACTCATGAATCTAAGACAGTAGCCTAGAGTTTATGATTCCCTCTAAGATGATGAGTTGATCAAAATGCTGAAGATAATAATAGCTAATAATTACATAGAGTTTACTATGTACCAGGCACTGTGCTAAGCACTTTACAAATAGTATCTCATTTGATCCTCATAACAGTCCTCATAACACCTGGAGATAGGTGTTATTATTATCCCATTTTATGGTTGAGGAAACTGAATCAAATAGAAATAAGTGATGGGCTCAAGGTCACACAACTAGTAATGTTTGAGGTCAGATATGAACTGAGGTCTTCCTGATTTCTCTATCCTAATGTCTTCTATCCAGCACATTACCAGCTGCCTAGATACCAAAGTATTCTCTTCTCCTGAAAATATATAAGACCACATGATTCCATGGAAATGGTTCTAAAAGAAGAGTGAGGATACTGAATTTTAGCCCCAGGTTTGACACCAGCTCATTAGGGAATCTTGTACAAATTGTTTAACTACTTTGGGGGGAATTTTTTCTCCCATTAAAAGGGAATGCTAATCAAAATCACAGATTTATAAAATTGTCCTCTTTTTCAAGGGTATTCCTAATATCATATGATATGATTATACTTTGAAATGTATAAAGGCCGTACTTTTATGACTATATATAAAATAGCAAAAGATACTGAAGATTTAAGGAATATAAGACGCAATCCCATTTGGAGGAAAAAAAATGTATTTCTTATGAAATGTAGGTTTTTAACAACAGAAGGAAAGTTGGTGCAATGTTTTCAAGTTTTCCCAAGGTTCCATTAATTTCTGTGGTCTGATGAAGGAAGGGTAGGACACACGCACACACATACACACACACACAAATACACACACACACACCACTGTCCAGGGAAGGAGAAAAAGAAAAGGAGAAGAAAGGGAACAAAAAAAGAGAGAAATATGAAAAGAGAGTCACAAAGAGAAGTAAAAAAAAAAAAAAAAAAAAAAAAAAAAAGAGAAAGAAAGTGAAAGTGAAAAAGACACAAAGAAAGGAAAGAGGGAAGCTAAGGAAAGGAAAAGGAAAGAAGAGAAAAGGAAGGAGGGAGAATAAAAAAATAAAATGAAGAGAGAGGAAAAATCAAGGGAGAGAAGAAAACTTCCTAGCTTAACTAGGAATTTGCAATAGATTCCTGCTGACCTTTTTGTACGATTATTTGAACCAGATGTTTCCATTTTATGTGCTAATTTATAATAGCACCCATTGTCCTGCAGCTGGGGACAGAGAGGCAGCAATTTTATAGAGAGCCAAAAGAGTCTTAAGGTCCAACTAAAACCTCCAGACTCTGGGGAGCAAACCACTCTATGTCAGCAATACTCTTGGCCAAGGAAGAAGTCCAGACCTCTATTTCTCGAAACTGTCCTCCCCTAGAGACTTGGGGGCCAGGAAGAGGGTTTGGGTGGGGACAGGAAACAAAGTAACTTATGTTTTGCCTTGCCACCTCTCTGGCAAAGTATAGGGAAGTGGGAAGAATCCTGAATTTAGAACTCAAAAATCGTGAGTTCAGATCCTGACACAAACACTTCTTACCTGTGTGACTTCATTGAAGGTATTTCCCCTCCCTCAACTTGTGTAAAGGAGCTAGATAAATGATCTTCAAGGCCCTTTCTAGCTCTTCTAATCTTATTATCCCAAAGACCTAGCAATTGACTATCAAATTGATTAAAATTTAACAATGGAAGCATGGGAGGTTAGTAAGCCAAGGTACAAGGGGTTCAAAAAGAATATGGGAAAGAAGTAGGGAAGCTTAAAGAAGCTAGTTCTTTAATGATGTCCAGTATAGCTTTCTAAAACACCACCATCCCCCAATCTTGTTCCTGACATCAATGAAAAAAAAGTGACACATCCATTGGAGACAGAAATGCAAAACCAGTCCAGTATCATTCCCGAGAAAACCCTATGGACAGTACTAAAGTAATAAAAGAGATGATATCTGAAGATGAACCCATCAGATTGGAAAGTGTTAAATATGCTACTGAGGAAGAGTAAAGGACAACTTCAAGTAGCCCAAGTATTAATGAAGAGACTGTGCCAAAGCTGAAAGCAAGCTGAGCTTTAGTGGAAATGTCTGGTGATAAAAGAAAAGTGTGATATTGTAAGATCGATGGGAATGCATGGAAACCTGAAGTGTAAGTTCTATGAACCAAAAATAAGCAAGATATAGTTAAAGGAGATAGAAAGTTTATCTGTATCAATGAACTCAAATGGACCAAAATAGATGACTTTAATTTAAGTGATCACTACATATACTACTGTGGGCAAGAATCCCTTTGAAGAAATGGAGTAGCCTTCATAGTCAATAAAAGAATGAGAAAAGCAATACTGGAGTATAATCTCCTAAATAACAGAATAATATCTATTTAAATCCAAGGCAAGTCATTCAACATCACAGTAATACAAATGAATGCTCCAATCACTGATACCAAAGAGGCCAAAGTTGATCAGTTCTATGAAGACCTACAAAATTTCTAGAAATAATACCCTACAAAAGATGTTACTTCCATCATAGGAGAATGGAATGCCAAAGTAGGATATCAAAAGATAAGACAAGTTTGGACTTGGAATACAAGATGAAGCAGGGCAGAAGCTAATAGAGTTTTGTCAAGATAACTTGCTGATCATAATAAACAATCTTTTTAAATAATCCAAAAAATGACTATGAAGTAGCTCTATGCAGTCAGGTAAACAAACCTAGAGCTGATTATGGCTGAGATCATGAGCTTCTTATTGTAAAATTCATACTTAATGAAGAAAGTAGGGAAAAATCATAAGATCACATAGATATGATCTAAATAGCATCCCTTATGAATATGAAGTGGAAGCAATGAATAGATTTAAGGGATTGGACCCAGTAAACAGAATACCTGAAAAAACTATAGACAGATTCAAAATATTGTATAGGATACCAGAACCAAAAACATTCCAAAGAAAAGGAACAAGAAACCAAAATGGCTGTCTGATGAGGCATTACAAATAGTTAAAGGAGAAAGGGAAAGATAAACCGAGTGAATGCAGAATTCCAGAGACCAACAAGGAGAGAAAAAAGGTTTTCTTAAATGGGAAATGCAAAGAAATAGAAGGAAACAACAAACAAGAAAGACAAGGGATCTCTTAAAAAAAATTAAAGATAACAAGGGAACATTTCATGTAAAAATAAGCCGGATAAAGATTTTCTTAAACAATTGATAGAAACTTAAAATAAAAGGGGATTAAGAAGAGATAGCAAGAATATGTAAAAGAATTACATAAGAAAGATCTTAACATTACTGATAACCCTATAATCACCATAATGTGGTGATTGATCTAGAGTCAGACATTCTGAAGAAAGAAGTCAAGTGGACCTTAGGAAAAATTGCTAACAATAAGGCTAACGGAGGTGAAGAAATTCCAGCTGAGCTATTTTAAATCCTAAAAAATGATGTTGTTAAAGAGCTGCACTCAATATGCCAGCAAATTTAGAAAACTCAACAGTGGGCAATGGATTGGAAAAGATTAGTTTATATCTCAATTCTAAAAGACAATGAGTAGGAATGTTCAAATTACTGAACAATTGTGCTCATTTCACCTGCCAGCAAAGTTATGCATAAGATTCTGCAAGGTAGACTTCAGTAATATGTGAACCAAGAACTATCAGAAAAGCAGTCTGGTCTTCGAAGCAACAAAAAAACTAGAGACCAAATTGTAAACAATCACTGGCTTAAGGAAAAAAGCAAAGTAGTTCCAGAAAAGCAAATAAACGGAAAAAAAAAACCTACTTCTGCTTTATTCACTATATAGTCTTTGATTGTCAAATAACAGTTAAATAACAAATGTGGCATGTCTCCAAAGAAATTGGAGAACCAGATGATTTTGTCTCTTTAAGAACCTGTATGGGGACCAACAGGTACCAATTAGAACTGAACATGAAACAATGAATTGGGCTAAGATTAGAAAAGAAGTATATTGTCATCTTATGTAACTCACATGCAGAGTACATCATGTGAAATGCCAGGCTAGATGAATTCTGTCAGAATTAAAGTTGCTGGGAGAAAGCACAGATATGCAGATGATACCACTTTAATGATAAATGGTAAAAAGGAATTAAGAGAGTGAAAGGAGACAGTGTAAAAGTTGGCTTGAAACTTAACATCAAACAAATTAAGAATCTGGCAACTGGTCCCATCACTTCCTAGCAAATAGAGCAAGAAGTGGAGGTAGAGTCAGATTTTATATTTTGAGGATCAGCGATCACTGCAGAAGGTGACTACAGCTATGGGATTAAGAGATGCTTTATCTTCTAAAGGAAAGCTATGGAAAATCTGGACAGCATACTAAAAAGCAGAGATACCACCTTGCCAACAAAAGTCCCTATCAAAGCTACAGTTTTTCCAATAGCAATGTAAGGCTGGGAGAATTGGACTATAAGGAAAGGTGAGTGTGAGAGAACTGATGTTTTCAAATTGTGGTGCTGGAGAAGACTTTTGAGAATTCCTTGGACATCAAGGAGATCAAATCAATCAATATTTAAAGAAATTAATTCAGGTTATTCACTGGATGGTCAAGTACTAAAGCCGAAACTTAAATATTTTGTCCACAAAGTATTTGCCTTTGAAGGCAAAAGAAAAAGGAAGTGGCAGAGCATGAAATGGAAAATCAGTATGAGGAAAACAACGAACATGAATTTGGACAGACTTCAGGAGACAGTGGAACAAATAAGGGCCTGGTGTGCTATTTGTCCATGGGGTCACTAAGAGTTGGACATGACTGAACAACTGAATAAGTTTTCTAGCTTTGTCCATTCTCTCTGAATCTGGATCCCTTTGGGGCTAGACCAACAGGAATTCGAAGCAGTTATTTCCTAATGAGGCATAGGTTAAATCTTTAGAAAGAGTCGAAAGTTTTGATGTTCTCTCTCACTCTAACCACAGCAGTGTGGTGCTGTGGAAAGTGATGGGACTTGGATCCAGAAGAGATAGCTATATTACTAGAGCTGGATTCAAATCCTGGTTCACTTAGTGCCTATGGGGACTTAGGCAAGTAGCTTAAACCTAATATGCCTCAGTTTCCTTCTCTGTAAAAGGAGGGAATTGGGATGAATGCCCTTCAAGTCTCTTCCAGCTTTTAAGTCTGTGGTCTTAGAGAGCCTCTAACAGGCATAACTAAGTTCTCTTTAAACCCTGAATTGATTGTTTCCAATTTAGGAGAGTGTGCTACAGCTTTTTCTCTCAGATAATATCCAGGGCAAAATGGGATAACCAGCCAGTGCAGTCTCTTGTTTGGAAGCAATAGAGTATTTTCCATGGGAATTATTATGTCCTACAATTAGACCAAAGCAAATGATTAGTGTTATCATCCTGGAAAAGCCACTCTAACTATGTATATGACCTTGGACAAGTAATTTAATCTCCCAGTATCTTATTTTTCTCATTGGTAAAATGGGGGCAGAAAATGTCTGACTGCTTGTCTTGCACATTAAATATTAAGTCTATAAAGCACTTTTTAAAAGTGAAGGGCTTAGCTACCTTTCAGCTATTATTAATCCCAACAATACTGTGAAGAGTTGTAAGATATTGTTCTATATTGTATTGTTTATTATTATTTTGTAATATTTTAATATTGTTCTAGATCATAAAAGTGATACAATGGACAGATGCTGACTCTGGTCAGAGAATCCCTGTTCAGATCTCACCTTTGCCACTTACTGAGACAAGTCACTAAACTGCTCTTGGGAGGAGGGAGTTAGAGATGCTAAGGTCCCTTCTGGCTCTAAATCAATGTTCCTCTAGTCTCTGAAGACTCCTTACAATTCTAGGTCTATATTCCTTTAGCCTAACTTCCTTTTTAGCTCTAGATTAATGTTCCTATGACCCCTGAGTTCCTTTATACTTCTGGTTCTTTGGTCTTATGTCCTTTGACCTGTTTTTCAATTCTAGATCTGCATTTCTATGATTTCTGAGTTCCTTTAGAATTGATGATCTATGTTTCTATAATCTCTGAATTCCTTAAAAATTTTGACTCCAAGCGATTTGGAACTCTGCTCAAAAAGTTATCAAACTGTGCATACCCTTTGACCCAGTTATTACTGGGCTTATATCCCAAAAAAAAATACTAAAGAAGGGAAAGGGACCTGTATGTGCAAAAATGTTTGTGGCAGCCTTTTTGTAGTGACTAGAAACTGGAAAATGAGTGGATACCCATCAATTGGAGAATGGCTGAATAAATTGTGGTATATGAATGTTATGGAATATTATTGTTCTGTAAGAAACAATCAGCAGGGTGATTTCAGAGAGGCCTGGAGAGACTTACATGCACTGATGCTGAGTGAAATGTGCAGGACCAGGAGATCATTATATACTTCAATAACAATACTATATGATGATCAATGATGGACATGACTCTCTTCAACAATGAGATGAACCAAATCAGTTCCATTTGTTCAATGATGAATAGAACCAGCTATACCCAGCAAAAGAACTATGGGAAATGAGTGTGAACCACAACATAGAATTTCTAATCCCCCTGTTTTTGTCCACTTGCATTTCTGATCTCTTTCACAGATTAATTGTATATTATCTCAAAGTCTGATTCTTCTTGTTCAGCAAAATAACTGTATGAATATGTATACATATACTTTAACATATTTAACATGTATTGATCTACCTGCCATCTGGGGGAGGGGTTGGGGAGAAGGAGGAGAAAAATTGGAACAAAAGATTTTGCAATTGTCAATGCTGAAAAATTATCCATGTATATATCTTCTAAATAAAAAGCTATAATTTACAAAAAAAAAAAAGTAAAAAAAAATTGTCTCTAGATCTATATTCCTCTGGCCTCTGAGATATCTTTCAGCTCTTGTTTTTTGATCTTTCCACAAATCTTTCAGAAAGGATCTGCCCAAAACAATGGAGGCTTTTTTTTTAAATGTTTGTGTATATCAGTTTAATCACTTGCGCACTCTCTCTGTCCTTCTCTTTCTCCTTCTCTTCTTCTTCTTCTCTTTCTCTCTCTTTCACAATTGTTATTACATAGTACTATACCATGCTACTTCTATTAATATTAGTACTATAATACTACTACTTGGAAGTTCTAGTAGAAATAGTAGTGGTGGTGATAATAGTAATAGTAGTACTGTAGTGGTATTGGTGGGAGGAGGAGGAGTAATTATTACTACTACTATTACTACTATCGCCACCACCACTATTACTACATCACTATTAGTGACCCATACTACTACTACTTCTACCACTAGCACTAGTAACCAATGTTACTATTATTATTACTACTATTTCCACTATCACCATCACTACCATTGCCATTATCACCACCATCACCACCACCACTACTACTACTATTACTACTACTACCAATACTAGTGACCAATACTATTACTATTACTACCCCTACCACCACCACATTGGTACTATCACCATTACCATCTCCACCTCCACCACCACTACTATTACTACTTTTACTACCACTATTTCTATGTACTATTAATATTACTGCCCCTCACCCTGCTGCTGTAAAATAATTTTTTTTACTAGCAGAATTAAGCTCAGACTCCTTAGTCTAGTATGAAAACCACAAAGAAGCCCCATGCTACTCATCTAGCTTTATCTCTCACTACACCAGTCAACCAGTTTGCTTTGCTCCCTCTTGAGTTATATACCATTCCTCCTCCCTTGCACCCATCCAAATCCTACCCAGCCTTCAAGACTTAAGTCCTGTGTGAGCCTCAGGATCTTTCCAAGCTTGCTGTGATGTTAACTCTTCCTCCTTTGAAAGATTGTGGCTCATACTATCTGTACAACTCCTTTGCTCTGCTTTGTGCAGAAGACCCTCCAAGTTCAAATACTTTCATTGTAGTTTCAAATATTTTCTGGACAAATAAATTTTTGTTTGTCTGCTTTTTATTAATTTGCATTGTTTTACTTTGTTAAAATGTTTAGGATATGGATGATTTTATTCTTTATTTTGCATGTTTATTTGATTATTTGTTTTTGTTCATGATTATTACGTCTAGAGTAAAAATTTTAAAAATATATCTTTCTTAGGCCAATTCACACTCCTTTCTTTGTTATAATTGTTTTAACTGAATTTTTTTGGGGATGCATGTCTCCTTGCAAAGAGGGACATAGGTAGGTAGGATTCTATCAAACAATTCTGATGTCAAGTGCTTTACTAACTGTTGATGAGTGTGTGTGTAGTGGGGGGGAGAGGAAGGGTGCAAATGGAGAAGAGGCAGTAAACGGCAATGGGGATGGCAGCCTGCAATGTCAGTTTTAAGACAAAAGAAAAATATTTCCTATTTTCCTCCTTTGTCACCTCTATTTCCAATTATTAACAATTATCCACAACTTTCCATAAAAGTGCCTCCTGAGGCCTTAGCAATATCCTCAGGCAGGGAAGGGTGCTAGACATAGGGTACCTCAGATACTTATTAGCTCAGTGATCTTAAACAAGTTACTTAACTTCTGTGTGCCTCAGTTTCCTCATTTGTAAAATGAGGAAGAGGTTGAATTCAATGACTTCTAAAGACCCTTCAAGCTCTAAATCTATAAACTTATTTAAAACTTTTGTTGTTCAGTCATTTCAGTAGTGTCTGATTTTTCATGATTCCCATTTTGGGGTTTCTTGGCAAAGATACTGGAATGGTTTTCCATTTCCTTTTTTAGGTCATTTTACAGATGAGAAAACTGAGACAAACCGAGTTAAGTGATTTGAGCTAGCGTGAGACATTTGCTCATTATTATTAAAATCTGCTAAGGCAAGAAAGAGTATTGGCTCTGAGGAGTCTGAGGATGTGGGTACATATCCTATCTCTGGTACTTATTAACTTTGTAAACTATGATTTAAACTCCCTGAGCCTCAGTTTCCTCATCTGTAAAATGAGGGACTTAAACTAGATGAAGTCCTTTCTAGTCTACTTCTATAAAACCACAAAAATGAGATTGACCATTTTAAAAAAGATTTGCCTCAACAAGGATCAACACAATAATGTCTTCTGCTTAATCCTCCACAATCTAGGAATTCCATTACCCAAAATCCCCCTTTCTCTGAGTCTTTTGGTTGACAGAGTTTTTACTATAACATTTCTAAGAATTTGATGCTGGGAGACTAAAAGAAGAAGAAAGAGAAAACCCAAAACAGAAGCTTGCAAACCCCTTGCTCCTTTTCCCTTGCTGAAGCTTAACCTCTCTCCAATAGATTTTTGGAGGGAAGCCTGGAAAACAAATTAATTAAGCAAGTAAATAAATAAAAGGGTTTGCTTCGGGGGCGAAGGGTTCACATGCTGAGGTCCAGCCTGAAGGAGAAATTTCGTGGCTGAGCTATAAAAACGTTCAGCATCTAAGAGTTTATCATGGAAAAACCAGCAGGACACTAAATAGCAGCTCAAGCGGGTGCTGTTATAATTATGAGGTTAGCTCCAGAAATGTGCAACAGCTGCTTGCTTATTCCCAGCGGGGCTGGGAAAGCATTTGCCCTTCCAGGAGAGCATCTTCCCTGTCTGGTCCTATCGAGAAACTCTTCTTCAGGTCTGCAATTTGAAATCTTTAATAACCCATTTGCACTAACCCACCAACATCTTCGAGCCAGGGGATTAACTACAGGCTCACAATACTGACTCTTAGATGAGAGATGTAAAACAGGACTCTTTTGCTTGTTTGACAGCTACTTTCCTCTGAAATCTGGCCTCAAACTTTTGATAGCTTTCCATTGCCTTGAGGATACAACCCAAACTTTTTAGCTTTTCAAGGCTTTCTGTAATCTGGAGGCACTCTGATTTTGTTTCAGTCTTATCTTGCACATGCTGTAGTTAGTAGAGAGCCAACCTCAAAATCAGTAAAGCTTGGGTTCCAGTCTTACCTCTGACTTGCTGAATAAGTGGTCCAGCTTAAATTTCATCTCCTCTCCTCATTTGATCCATCCATCCCTGCTAGCTATCATTGCATTTTCTCCTCCCTTTTGTGGTTAAACTCCTTGAGAAGCACATATACAATAAGTATCTCCACTTTCTTTCCTCTCACTCTTCTTAACTCTCTAAAATTTAACTTCTGGCTTCATCATCAACAAAAACTGCTCTCTCCAGAGTTACTAATGATCTGGTAATGAACAAATCTAATAATCTTTTTTCAATCCTCATCCTTTTCAGAGTCCCTGCAGCCTTTGACATGTCCAATCACCCTTTATATCTTGATACTCTCTTGTCTGTAAGTTTGTTTAATGGGATTATCTTCTAGTTCTTCACCTATTTGTCTGTTGTTTTGCAATCTTCTTTGCTGGATCTTCATCCTATTCATGCCTCTTAAATGTGTCCCATGGAGCTCTTCCTTAGGCCTCTTTTCCTTTTATATTATTTCACTTAGTGTTCTCATCAGCTCCCATGGATTAAATTATTATCTCTATGCTGTTGATTCACAGATTTACTTATCCAGCCTTAACCTCTCTGTTGACTTCCAGTCTTGCATCTCCAACTGTCCATTAGATATCTTGAACTGAATATCCTATTAACATCTTAAACTTAACATATCTAAAACCAAACTCATTATCTTTGCTCCAAATCTCCTCTCTCCCAAACTTCCCTATTATTGTGGAGGGCATCATCATCCCTTCAGATTAATACCCAAGTGCCATCTTCACCTTCTTTCCTTCTATCATACTAATAATTAGTCTGTGCAAAAGTCTGTTGATTTCACCTTTACAACATCTTTTACCTACATCACCTCAAACACTACCTCAGTACAGACCTTCATTACCTCATGCCTGAACTATTATAAAAGACTGTTGGTCTCTCTGCTTCAACTCTCTCTTTATTCTAGTTTCCACTCACCTGCAAAGTGATTTTCCTAAAATACAACCAAATCATCACCTTACTTAATAAACTAGTGGTTCCCTATCACCTTCAGAATCAAATATAAATCCTCTGGAATTCAAAGTCCTTCATAATCTGCTTCCCTCCCTCCTCATTTACCAATCTCCTTATACCTTACATCCCTTCTCTTCCCTGTAGTATTCTTTGCTCTAGTGATGCTAATCTCTTTGCTGATCCTCAGATATAACACTGCATCCAAAACTCTCCCAATAGCTGTCCCTCATGCTTGAAGCTATCTCTTTCTTCATCTCTACCTCTTAAATTTCCTCCTATCAAGTCACAAATACAATCTCAACTTCTAAAGGGAAGCTTTTTCATTCTCTCTTAATTCTAGTGCCTTACTTTTTTGTTGATTATCTTAAATTTATCTTGTATATAGTGTGTTTCACATTGTTTTTTGTTTCTGCTTTTGCATGTTGTGTACCCATTTTTACTATAAGTTCCTTGTACAGGAACTTTTTTTCTATGTCCAGTGCTTAGCACAATACCTGACATATAGTAGATAGTTAATGAATATATTTTTATTAGTTGGCTAAAAGTTACCTGTATGAATGAAATCACAGGTCCAGTCCCTGTTTCCCATTGCCAACTACTCCATATCCCCAATTGATGATATGCAATGTGAATTCCAATCTTTACTTTTACTGTTTCTTCAAACAGTAGTGCCCTTTCCATTGTAGCTATATCCTATTTATTCTTTGAAGTTTCTCCTTCATGAAATAATTTTGAACTCCCAATCTATAGTTCTTTTTCTTATTAATTCCCCCAGAACTTAGTGGCTTTTGTTACTTACTACATACTACCTTGTATTTCTATTTAATTGTGTGACTTGCCAGTTGAAGTAATTATACTATAGGTTCCTTGAGGACAAGGACTGTGTCTCATAGTTCATTGCTCAAACTTCTATAAAGAATAGTCAATAGTCACTGATTCTATTTTCTTTTTTTTTTTTAACTTTCTTAAGAAGTATTTTTTTTTCTTTTTTTAATTATAGCTTTTTTTATTTACAAGATATGTGCATGGGCAATTTCAGCATTGACAATTGCAAAACCTTTTGTTCCAACTTTTCCCTTCCTTCCCCCCACCACTTCCCCCAGATGGCAGGTTAACCAATACATGTTAAATATGTTAAAGTATATGTTAAATTCAAAATATGTATACATGTCCAAACAGTTATTTTGCTGTACAAAAAGAATCAGACTTTGAAATAGTGTACAATTAACCTGTGAAGGAAATTAAAAAGGCAGGCGGACAAAAATAGAGGGATTGGGAATTCTATGTAGTGGTTCATAGTCATCTCCCAGAGTTCTTTCTCTGGGTGTAGCTGGTTCAATTCATTACTGCTCTATTGGAGCTGATTTGGTTCATCTCATTGTTGAAGAGAGCCATGTTCATCAGAATTGATCATCATATAGTATTGTTGTTGAAGTATATAATGATCTCCTGGTTCTGCTCATTTCACTCAGCATCAGTTCATGTAAGTCTCTCCAGGCCTTTCTGAAATCATCCTGTTGGTCATTTCTTACAGAACAATAATATTCCATAACATTCATATACCACAATTTATTCAGCCATTCTCCAATTGATGGGCATCCACTCCGTTTCCAGTTTCTGCCACTACAAAGAGGACTGCCTTTCTTTTCTTATTCCTTAAGCTAGGACCATAAGATTTTAGAATAAAACAGACCTTAGAAATCATCTATTCCACCTCATTTTAAACATGAAGAAAGAAACAAAGATCCAGAGAGATGAAATTATTTTTTCAAAGTCATCTAGGAATTAGGAAATTGGAGATTTGAACCCAGGTTTTCATCTTCAGAAAGAGGAAAGGGGATAACCTAAGGGGGATAAGCCTCACTTAAATCCAATATACATGCAAGGCAAAGCATCACCTTGTGATATCATTGGATGAAGGATAACAACCACCACCATACTTTTCTTCCTTCTCAATGCCTCATCTTCCTAAACTCTCATGGTTCTTTTCCTACCTTTCTGAATTCTTTGCTGGTTCCTCTCTTTAAATATTATCATCACACCAAGATTCTAGCTAGGAACTTTTCCTATCTGTATGATCTCTGTCTTTATGATCTCATTTTCATGCCTTCAATTATCATCTCTATACAGATAAATATCACAAATCCCTTTCTCTACTTTCAAATTCTCCTCAAAGTTCCAGGATTGTATTTCTAATTGCCAACTAGATATTTCCATTCAGATGTCCTACTCTTTCATTAAATTCAACATCTCTAAAACAGAATTCTTTATTCTTTCTATGGATTTAAAATCTGCCTCTATTACTCATTTTAAAAATTCTATTGATGTCACATTATTCTTTTGGTCACTAAGGCTTATAACCTTGGACTCATCCTTGATTGAGTCCTCCATTTCCTTCATACACTTTCACACACACTCTTACACCACTAATCACACACTTTAAAATAGCTGTGAAGTCTTAATTAGACTTCCACAATAATCTAATATTTTTCCTTTCTTTCCTACTACACTATCACCACCATTTTGAGTTCATTCCTTCCTTGAATCTTAACTAGACTCTAAAATTATGTCCTTATTGGTGTAATAGGGACTGATCATCAATTTTCTGAGTTCCCTTATGCCCAAATAATCACTCAGATAAGATTAAAAGTTGTAAGTTTTTTATTGGAAGGAGAACTTTCCATGGAGTCATTTAATGATTACTCTTATAGACCATAGAAAAGTTAATTCCGACAATAAGAGACCATTCCCTTGCATTTTTCAGTCACCAGTATCTTCAAGGGCCCTGTCACTAGACCTATCTATGCAAGGGAATGGTCTCTTATTGTCAGAATTAACTTTTCTATGGTCTATAAGAGTAATCATTAAATGACTCCACTCTTTTCTTGTTCCATGAGACCTTATTAACCACATACGGGAAAACCCTAGATTTGAATTATATCTTACCTCTTCTTAAAGATTCCCCTGGACTTCTATACTATGGTGACAGCAGAAGTAAAGTGAGAAACAGATCCTTAGGGAGTAAGGCCTCCAGGATCAACCTCATATCTAACTAATTCTAGAGTCCCTTCAGATTGTCTCAAGCCTTTGGATGACATTGACATTCCTATTTCTAGTTAATTCCTCTCTAAACCATCCTTTATACTGTTATTTCTGCAATCTTCCTGGAAGACTTCTCTACTGATAAATGTTATTGGTTCCCCATTGCCTACCCTCAAAAAAATAAAACTTTTAGCATTCAAAAACCCTTAACAATGAAGTGTCAGCCATTAGTTCTAATCTTATTCCATGCTTCTCTTTATGTAATCAACTGGACCACTCTCCATTCCTTATTCTTATTCTACCTCTCTTATCTACATGTGTCTTTGCTCATGTAGTCCCCACACTTAGAAGAGATTTTCACTCTCCGATTTCTCTTCTTTTAGGGACCAATTCACTCAACCCTCTCCTCCAAGAAGCCTTCTCTGACTACCCAATTCCCTATGTAGATGAAAGTAACTTCTCCCTCCTGAATCTTCTCAAAGCATTTAATTCACACTTCTCTTTTACAGTTATTTCACTTTCCCACATGTCACACATATATGTGAACCTGTTTTTTCCTCCATTATATTGTAAACTCTAAGGTACATTATTTTAATCTATTTTGTGTCCCCAGTGCTATATTAGGTCTTAATATACAAATATAACTAAATTAATAAAAGCCTTTTGTATTCTCCTTAGTGCCTAGCATAGCAATGTCAATGAGCAGGAAAGAAATAGTTGTTGATTGATGAATTGGATATATCCTATAATTGTGACCATTAGCAAAGATGATGGCTAAGGCTAGGACAGAAGGATTTGCTTATGTGACACAGTAAGTCTGTCCTCCAGTAGCAATCATTTCATGCAAAAAAGCATACTATCATTATTATTCAGCCATGTTCAATTCTTCATGGCCCCATTTGGGGTTTTCTTGGCAAAGATAGTACAGTGGTTTGCTATTTCCTTTTCCAGCTTATTTTATATATAAGGAGGCAAACAGGATGAAACGATTTGCCCAAGGTGACACAACTATTAAGTGTCCAAGACTAGATCTGAACTCAATTTTTCCTGACTCTAGCCCAGAACTTTATCTACTGAGACACCTGGCTGCCCCTTATTAACATTATTACCTATTAGTAAGCAAAGAGTTGGCTTACAACTGCTCTTTGAATTGGAGGTAGTTAGCATATATTAAAAAAGCTATTTATTGTATTTGTTGAAAGTAAGAAAATATTGCTTTTGTTACTCAATCAGAACCCAATGATAACATCTGTTTTCCTTTCAAAGTTTCCTTTCCTTAAACAGACAGGTTTTTTTTTTTCCCCTCTGTTGACTAGAATAGCAAGTTTTTATTTGGCCATTTAAGGGAATGGAAATGTCTATAACCTAGATCTTGGGGCTCTTTCACAGATGACAGATGGATCCTTAAAAAAATATTTGTTTTAAAAAGAAGTTTTAAAAACAGGAAGCTACCTAAGAAGGGGCAGCTAGAGAACCAGGCCTGGAGTGGAGAAGACCTGAATTCAAATTTAATTTCAGATATTTACTAGTTGTGTGAGCCGGGGCAAATCCCATCATCCTGTTTGCCTCAGTTTCCTCATCTGTGAAATGAGCTAGAGAAGAAAATTACACCCAAGCAAACTTTAGTCAGGGTGAGGCAAAGTCATACAAAACTTGACTGAATAACAATAAACTTAAGAAATTGTATCCATTGAAGAAGCTGTTTGTCCTGCTACAGTTCTTTCTTTAGTGATCCCCTAGTAATACATTTGAAGAGCTCTCTCAAGTCTAGTCTTTAAGGTCAAACATTAACAGGTCCCTGAGTTACAAGTCCATTTTAGTAAAAGAAAAAAACAACAACTTTGTCCTATTTTTTAAGGGCTAACAAATTCCATTTCTTAAGTCCCAACAGTTGGAGGAAGGAGGGTGTTTACTGAAATCAGATAAATGATTTGGGCCCCCTACTGCTTAGAGAAGAGACAAAAGCCTTTGTCTCCTAGTATTGTGAGCAACATCTGGGAAGCTTACACCAGGCTCCCCTTTCCCCTGATTAAGGCCTCTGGCTGTTTAAACAAGAGAAGAGGAATAGCAGTTTCTGAGGTTGACTTCTGAACTTCACATAGATAGGAAGGGGGTGGGAACCTACTTCTGACTGAAGGCATATTTTTACAAACTAAGGGAACTAAAGCTTCTGCTAACATTTTCCTCTGATGCCTTGTTCATAGAATAGAAGAAATCCTGGATTCTAAAAGACCATGACAGTAGAGAAAAAACTCTAGCCTCTGCTACTGAGTTGGAAAGACATTGGGTAGTCCTCATTTAGGGTCTGGATGACAACCTAACTAAATATAAAAATCTTCCTCACCATGTTGGGCACAAGGTAAGGAATTGTTTTGCCACAGACATTTCTTTTGTGTATAGTTACATGCGTGTGTTTTGAATGCTAACTTGAAGACCATCCACCAAACTGGAGATGCAGTTGGAATCTGTGTTGGTGGACGTTTGAGGATCTAGGGAAATTATTTATGAGCCTCACAAGCTTCAAGAGGTGGAACTAGTGCCCCAGAAAACTCATTTATTCACAAGGATGGACTGTGAGACTTTTTGATTCCACTAAATCTTCATTGTCAGGGCAACTGATTGTCATTCACTCACTGGCAACCTCTGCATTGAGCTAACCTAATTTCCATCATAGTTCTATTGGTGATTTGTGTGACTCCCAATCAACATTTCTAGGCTTAGTGCCCACCCACTATCCTTTTTCTTCCTTTTCTAAGATCTTTCCATCTATGGGTTCTGTACAAAGGATCCTTATTTTAGTAAGCAGTTTCATTAAATCAGATAAAAGGATTTTTTTTCCTGAGGCAATTGGGGTTAAGTGACTTGCTCAGGGTCACACAGCCAGGGAGTGTTAAGTGTCTGAGGGTTAATTTGAACTCAGGTCCTCCTGATTTCAAGGCTGGTACTCTAGCTGCCCCATAAAAGGATATTGTAAAGGGGCAAGTTCTGACCTGTGTATGGGGCAGTTAGATAGCTAAGTAGAGTGCCAGGTCTGGAGTCAGGAATCCTGAGTTTAAATCAAGCCTCAGATACTTACCAGCTATGTGACTCTGGGCATGTCACTTAACCCCTGTTTGCCTCAGTTTCCTCATCTGTAGCATGAGCTGGAGAAAGAAATGGCAAACCACTCTAGAATCTTTGCCAAGAAAACCCCAAATGGGGTCATGAAGAATCTGACATAATTGAACTGAACAACAATAACATGACCTGTGTATTTCAAGAGCAGCTAGGGCAGAACTATATCTTCTATGACTTCTATTTTAAGAATATGAAATAGAAAAATTCAGGTGCTTAAGCAAACTTCCTCATTCTTGGATGACACCAGGAGTGGGCAGGTTTGAGTTACACAGTTCACACTGGCTAGCAGCTAGAATTCTCATTCACTGCTTTAATACTGGTAGAATCCCCCTCCCCCTCCATGGCTCATGGGGGAGGATAAGAGACTTCACTAGCTCCACTATTGACAATTACTGGTTTCTCTTTTACTGGAACAAAAGTAGAATTTTCTTTACTGGACACAGACACAAGTCAAAGCACACAGAGAAATTCTACCTATGCTTCCATTTCTCTACATTCATCCTTCACCTTGAAAATTTCCATGCCCAGAGGGAAGGAAATGGATTTGTGAAGTCATCTGCAGAGAGAATTTTATAAACTTTAGTAATAAACTCCTGGGGTAAATTCTGATTTTAACCTACTCTTTGATGAGAGCCCTAGAGTTGTTTTGTATTTTCTTGGTAGGGGAGGGGGCAAATGGTTAACTAAATGATATAGTTAAGATACTGCACAACTGCCAGGAAGCTTCTTGATAGTCTGAAAGGCAGATGAAAGGTGCAATGGGTAGAGCTCTAGGCCTGGCTTTAGAAACACCTGAGTCCAAATAATAGTGATAGGACTCTGTACAAGTTAGACCTTCTTCTTCCTGTTTGCTCATCCATAAAATGAGGGAGTTGGACTGAATGACTTCTTTGATCTTTTGCGGTATCTATATGTCCCTCTCTAGGTTTCAGTTTCCTGATCTATAAAATGAAGGTTTAGATTTAAGGAACTCCAAAATTCGATACCCAATTAGATTATATGATTTTCAAATCAATGTTCTCATGCTCCAAACAAATGTCATTGTTATATGAACTTGAGGAAAACAGATCTCACCATTTGCCTGCTGCCTTAAAGAGGATGATAGTGAACCCGTCTGGGATTGGAGAGTTTTAGTTAAAAGTTATAATAGGACACTTAGGTATCACTCATTTGAAAACTGGGGAGCTCTTTTTTTTGTATCTTTCAATTTTTTTGTATCTTTCAATGGACCTTTTCTTGCTATATTATTTCTAAATTTATACATCCTCTCTTCCCTTACAATTAAAGGCTAGAACAGATTCTTTTATGGTCTAGAGCCTTCAGAGATGGAGGAGAAGAAAATGAAGTCAATGCTAAAACCAGAGTGGCCAGAGATCCTTACATCAACTAAAGGAAGATCAGGAATTAAAGTCTGAAAGTAAAAGCTCTCAAAAGCAAAATCAGCAGGCCAGACACTCTGAGGCCAGGAAGGTCATGAGGCATGGATTTGGAGTTTAATGATCATGGAAATTTAGTAAAGCATGAAAAGATCATCATCATCATCAACAGCAACAAAAGGAGAATCAGTCTCCAAGCAGGGCTGAAAGAGGAGTATGTAGGTGACTGATCAATATACTGATCCATGACTATTCCAAAGGACTCATGATAAAAAAAAAAAGTTATCCTCCAGAGGGAGAACTGATAGATGCTGAATGTATATTGAAACATATTTTTTCTTTTCCTTTCTTGGCTTTTCCCCAACAAGATAGATAATATGGAAATTTTTTGTATGATTTCATATGTATAATAGGTGTCTTGTTTCTTGGCTTCTCAGTGGATGGAAGAGGGATAGAGGAAGGGAGAGAATTTTGAACTGAAAATAAAAATTAAAAAATAAAAATCTGAAGAGGAAGAGCCATTTGTTGAATCTTGACATTTTTTTAGAAAGCCTTTAGGTAGGGAATGGTATCTTTAGGAAGGGACGGTCATTTCTAAATCAAAAAGGACATGCAAGTTCAAGTGAGGCTTCAGTTAATTACCTGCAGAACGGGTTCCAGTTGGTGACTTCCATGGATGCTGGAGGGACTTAATGGGGAAAGTTGAGTTCCAAGGATGAAGGTACTTAAATGTGAAATAATACTGAGAAGTTGCTTCCTGTTCTGTCTTCTGTTGTCAGATGTAGTTGGATTGAAAGTGAAAAGGATAAAATTCAACAGAAGACCCTGGCCTGCTTCTAGATTTCTAAAACAATTGTCTCCAAACTTTTTTGATCATGTATCCCATCAGTAAAAATATTTTGTATATGAATTCAATATATAGCTATTTTATATGTATTTAAGAATGTACTACTGTATGAATACTGTGTTTTAAACGCATGCAAAAATTAGACATTTTTAAAAGATGAAATACTTAAATGGTTCTATGATCTCATGAATTCAAGATCTCCCTCCTATGATGCATACAGCAATGTATCCATGCCTGCCCATCGTGGGAGACTCCCTTATCTGTTATCCCCAAGGTTTGCTATAGTGGGTCCATCCAACAGTCAGAAGGTCTTTGCTCTCTCTGGACACCACAAGGGTGCCAGTGGAGTGCTCTGGCCATCTGCCTGATATTCCTAGCTCTTTCTACTTGACAAGCCTGTCATACAATTCCTCAATGACATTTCTATCTTCTTATTAGAAGTACACTTCATAGATTCTATCTTGCAACCCACTAACATCCCCCATATGCCCTTTCCATTGTCCTCTGTGTGATGTTTATCCTCAGTTCACCAGAGACAGTGGTATTCCATACAGCCATATTATGATAGAAGTATTAAATAAACAACATTTTCAAAATAATTATTATGTTTTATTTTATGCATTGAAATAATATCCTAAATCAGGGGAGTTAGGAAGTATACCCTGTTGTGTAGATGAGGATAGGACAGGGAGGACAAGGACCAAAGGGGGCTAATGATTGGATCAGGTCACCCAGCCTCCCTCTTATCTTTTCTATTCAAGGATAGTGAAGGAAGAACCAATCAATCAATCAACATTTATTAATTGCCTGTTATGTGGCAAGTATTGTATTATGTTTGAGTTCCTGGGACTGGAAGTAAAGGGCACATTGTTGTATTATAAAGATTAAGAGAAAGGGCAGAAATATATAAGTCAAGGACTGGACCAAATGGGAATGACTGCTTGCCCCGGAGGATGGACTAGAAAGAAATGAAGAGCAGGTGCTTGGATGCCAAGGGCTAGGAATGAGGCGGACTGTTGTAGTTCAAGGAAGGGGTTGGAATTGGGGAGGATAAGAATATACTACTTATTCTTACTACTAAGAACTATATTGTTTTAGATAGCCCACAGGTTAGGGCCAGGAAGGTATGATTGCCTACCTACCAGCCTGCCTTAGAAGGCAAGGATATGTATGTCGTCCGAAGTGGGGAACCTTTTGTCTGCCAGGGGCCACTTGGATATTTATAACATCATTTGCAGATCATACAAAAGTATCACTTTATAGAACTCAAGCAGTGCAAGGTTGTTGTGTCTAGCTTTCATCTCATTATCTTCAGTTTCCTTCACAAATGGTTTCACTGGCCTTTATGTGGCCTATAGACTGGATATTTTCCATCTCTGATGTGGACAGTCTAGAAGTTGAGGCCTTGCAGATATAACTATCTGCCTGTCTGGAGAAGGAACAGAAGCACTGACCATCCAGCACAGTCCACTCTGGACACAGGCAGAGGCAGAGAGTAACAGAGGCAGACAGTGCCCAAGAAATGAGCTGAACAGCTGGGCTGCTTTCTTAGTTTGGGTTTCTTCATGCCCTCCAGTATATCATTTTATGCATACCTCCAGAATATAAGAGCATTTCATGAAAGACCTAGAATCTATTTCAGACTAAGAAAAGAGCTGTTAATGCAACACACACACACACACACACACACACACACACACACATTATTTACATTAGTATTGATATTCAATTCAATTCATCCAGCACATATTAGGTAGCTGCTGTATGCCAAACACTTTATAAAGGTAAAAGTTAAATAGTATCTATTTTCAAGGAGTTGACTACATTATACTTGGACTTAGAGGTACTTAGACATACTTAGAGGTACTTAGAGGAACTTATACTTAGAGATACTAGACTTACTTAGAGATACTTAGACATATTTAGAGATACTTAGAGGTACCTAGAGGTACCTAGACTTACTTAGACTACTTAGATGTACTTAGAGGTACTATACTTAGAGGTACCTAGACTTAGAGGTACTTAGAGGTATTTAGACTTACTTAGAGGTACTATACTTAGAGGTACCTAGACTTAGAGGTACTTAGAGGTATTTAGACTTACTTAGAGGTACTATACTTAGAGGGACTTAGAGGTACCTAGACTTACTTAGAGGTATTTAAACATACTTAGAGGTACCTATACTTACTTAGACGAACTTAGATGTACTTAGAGGTACCTAGAGGCACCTAGACTTACTTAGCCGTACTTAGAGGTACTTATATTTAGAGGTACTTAGACATACTGGGAAAGTGGGTGAAATCCAGTGTTCTCCTAACCCTTTCCTTCATCTTATATATCTGTTACTCCTTCCTAGATCTCTTCTATCCTCATTACACATGCACACACAGAGAGACAGACAAATGAAACTGTCCTCCTCCATCCAGGCTGGAAGACTATTGAACAACTCTTCGGCACATCTTCTAGTGGAAATGTTGCAACATTGGTGGCATCTGAGGCATTGCCAGCCTGGATCCTGTGAACAATGGGAAGCTATGTGCCTGAAGAGGAACCAGACTCCCTGAGTAAAAATAACCTGTCAAATCAATTAAGGCAGCAGAGTCAATTAGGGTGACCACATGGGAATAAATATTCAGTGTTTAGCTTAATCATCTTTCAATTCTAACAGCATTGATGCAATGCTTGCTGCATGACTAAGTCTGATGACTATTACATAACTGATATTTTCATTCCCTTCCCTCTCCTCAAAATAAGCCAAAGTGGTATGCTGTTTTCCTCAAAGAAAGAAAAGAATAGAAGATAAATTTTTGAACCAGAACAAATATTATGGAAGAAAAAAAAGAAGGAATATCATTATTAACAAACAAATCTAACAAATGGCCCTGACTTGACTGTTGGATGTAGAACATGTCATCACTTCAATTTTTGAGGCTTCAGTTTCCTGCTATGATGTAATGATTAGCTGAACTCAATTCTCATGTTCTTTTGTTGTTATCTAGTTCTGATTCTTTGTGACCTCATTTGGGGTTTTTTGGGGAAAGTCACTAGAGTAGTTTGCCATTTTCTTCTTCTTCACTTTTTGGATGAGGCAAACAAGGATAAGTGACTTGGCCAGGGTCACACAGCTAGGTGTCTGAGGCCAGATTTGAACTCAGGAAGATGAATCTTCCTGACTCCAGATCCCGTACTTTATCCACTGTGTTATATCACTGCCCTAATATTCTTTTTTTTTTTTAATTTACATTTACAGATTTTATTGTATTCAATTCAATTCAATTCATCCCGATATACATTTATTTAATGGCTATTCATATACAAAGCACTATATTAGGCAAACCAAAAATGAAACAATCTCTGTCTCCAGATACCATCCATTCTATAACATATCCACAACTAAATAACAGAGATAAACACAAAGTAGTTCCAAAAGTCCCAAAAACATTAGTAATAGACTAGGGATTATTAGCAAATGCAGTGTGTGTGTGTGTGTGTGTGTGTGTGTGTGTAAAAATATTTCTGAGAGCTATAATTAGAACTAATGTAAGGATACTAAGAAGGGAAGGGAAGGAGGGAATATATTCTAGACATGGATAGTAGAAGGAAGAAAGATAGAATGCTGTGCATAGGGAACAAATAGCTGGGCAGTTTGAAATAGACAGTATATGAAATAGTAAATGTAAAATAAGAATGAAAATGAAAGTGGGATTTCTTTCTTGGTCAATGATTATCTAGCTGTGGAATTTATATTTTATCCTTGGGAAATCCTAGAAGCCACTGAATATTTGCCCTAATATTCTAAGAGCCTGCAAGACTGGAAATCCCACTAATTAAAGCAAAGTTTTATTGATGACATTTTTATGTTATTTGGTCAATTCCCCACAAGTCTTCCCATCCTTATCCTAGAACCCTCCCTTTAACACAAGATAGATAAGCAAAACAAATCACTCCATTGGTCATTCCTATATTCTTCTACTTTTCTATTTTGGTAAAAAAAATTATTAATAAAATCAAATATAAAAGAAGAAAAGAAAAAGAACATTTCCATGTACAAAGCAGAATATGAAAGGATTTAACATAAACAATAAATTTCTATTTCAAGAAAATCTTTGTACGGAATACTACACATTGTTTTCAAAGCTCCCCAGCTATTCTTTGCTTCCTTATCATTTTTTTTCTGCTACACCCTTTTTACTTTATTTTTTCCTTCCTTTCCCTTCTCCCCTTCTTCTGTAGGGAGAGATAGAAGGCATGCTTCTCCATGAGTCCTTCTCCTCTCAAATTGTCTTTGATACATTCTTTGTATGCATATAAGTGTGGAAATATATATATATAAGAATTGCAAATGTTTAACATATATTGGATTGCTTGCCATCTAGGGAAGAGGTGGGAGGAAGGGAGGAAGAAAAAAATTTGGAACACAAGGTTTTGCAAGGTGAATGCTGAAAACTATCTATGCATATATCTTGAAAATAAAAAGCTTTAAAAACTAACTTGAATCTAGATAAGAAATCAAGTGTCACATCTCAAGTTACAGATATTATTCAGCATGTTTAATATTAAGTGATTTTACGTAAGTAACCCTTTTCCTCCTAATGCCTGGTGCTTAATAAATGTTTGTTGACTAACTGTATTCTTTTCATCATACTACCCTTCCATTTCTATAATGAGAGATAATATAAGGAGAAATTTGACAAAACTTCATAAACTCTTGAAAGTGGGAGGTGAGGGGGAGAGTAGAGCTAAAAATAACATAAGGAATTTAATTTATTACTTTAAACATAAGTAATTTGATGATTGGTGGTACCATTCACAGAAACAGTGATTTGAAGGGAGAACAGATTTTATGGGGCGAAATCATAAATTTTATTTTGAACATCTTGAGTTTAAGGTACAGTTAGGGTGATTCAGGTAGCAATGTCTTATAAAAGCAACACAGCTGCAATATACTATGTAGGAGCATCTCAGTGGCTCAGTAGGTAGAATGCCAGGACTAGAATGAGAAAGATTCATCTTCTTGAGTCTAAATCTGATCTCAGACACTTATTAATTGTGTGACCCTATCCAAGTCACTATTTGTCTCAGTTTCCTCATCTGTGAAAATAAGCCAGAGAAGGAACTGGCAAATCACGCCAAATAGGGTCAGACTTAAATGAAATGATTGAATAGCCACAAAAGCATTTCCCATACACTGTCTCATGTAAGCTTCACAACACCCCTGCGTTAACTAATCTCATTTCCTAGACCAGGAAACTTGTCCATAGTTAGTTACAAGATTATTAAGCATCATAATTTAAACTGGAACTCAGATTTTATGATTCCAGGTATAACACTTTATCAACCATACCAGTTGCATCTGAAGGTAAACTGGAGAGATATACAGATATCCCTAGACATTCATAGATATCAGGTTGCTAGACCTCTGAGAAACTGAATAACCAGGATAACGCTAGCCCCTACCCCAAACCTTTGGTTTGAATAATTCTGACCATATTTATATAACACAAAAAACAAGTAAAACAACACATGGCACTCATAAAAATTGCAAACTATGCAATGTTCCTAATTGCTGATGTAGTTATAGCAAGTGCTTCAAAGATTTTCTTCTCCTAAGAAAAGCATAAAATATAATCATTGGAAGAGAAAATCATGTTACTAAGTCTGGATGATAGAGAGACAAAGAGAAGACATTCTCAAAGAGTATGTAACCCACAGTTGTTTTGATGTTGTTGTTGGGTTTTTTTTTAGCACACTGAAATTCTTAACAAAAGTAACTGTTTATAATAAACTGATATGTGTACATTTATGGTAGTAAATGACAAAATAGGTTAATAATGTATTGTTTTATGCATTTATTATTTAATAATTTTTTGTTTTCTTTATATGTGAGCATTATCTGTGATTTTCTGCAGTATGCTGTCCATTTCCCAAAATTCCCATTTAATTATCAATGGCCAAACCTTGAAAAACCAAAACTTCAAATATGAAACCCATGAACATTGAGGAATAACTATAATTATAGTTTGAGGAAGCAGAATGGTGAAGGGAAGATATTTTTCTCCCAATGGGGAAACCTATGCATGTTCATAGGGATAAGTTCTAGAGTCTCTGAGAAAGAATCATAGGGTTCTAAAACAAGTATTATTGTAATGGGACACTGAGTTTGGACAATGAGAGCTCAGTCCTTGAATATCCTACTGATTCAGCCCCCACATGGACTTCAGAGTATGTGCAGCTATTGTTTTTGATCCGCTTACCATGTGAAAAAGAGGAACTTTTCAGTTGGCAGCAGGTCCAGAGCTGAGAATGTTTACAAAAGGCACTCATCAGACCTAACTCTCTATGTTGGAGCAAGGATTCAGTAGCTTCTGTAAGGTTGTAGGTAAGGAGAAAAGCCTAATCTCTTCACCTAGACCCACACAAGGCTGGGAGTACATGGTGTCTCTTTGCCTCTTTGTTCTTTCCTCATTCTAGGTGAAGGAGAAGCAAACTGGTCTGTGACCTTGACAGCACCAAAGATCAAGAGTGAGTAAACAGAGATCCAGGGGCTGGTGTCCATGGAGGAGTTTTTTAGACAGTCAAGCTCAGTGAGGATTTAAGTACCATATTGTTGTTGTTGCTCAGTTGTGATTTCTTTGGGCTTTTCTTGGCAAAGATACTGAAGTGGTCTGCCATGTTGTTTTCCAACTCATTTGATAAATTAGGAAATTGAGATATACAGGGTTAAGTGACTAACCCAGCTAGTAGGTGTCTGAGGCCAGATTTGAACTCAAGAAGATGAATCTTCTTGATTCCAAGCCCAGTGCTCTATCCATTGTGCTATCTAGCCACTAAGTAAACTATAACTCATCCAGAATTAACTTGGTGGAGAATATGGGATATTCAGGAAGGATTAGCAGCTTTGATATAAGGACTGCTCATGCAACCTCTCTCCAACTCTCAGCTGTGGGCCAAAGAAACTGTAGAATGTACAGTGGCCACACCCAGTAAAACTGTCTTGGTGGATAAGCTAAACCAGATTGGTGGTATCTGACAGCCTCAAGACGGTTGGAGAATTAAAGGAATGTCTACCCTATTCATGTGAAACCTTTCAACAGTGAAAATGGGCAGATAAGAACAAGTTGTTAGATGGCCATGAAGGAGGTTAAAGCAGGTGCTGTGAAAAGTTTAGGGCTTAGTCAGACATTAAAGACCCCAAGGTCAACCACTGTGTCCCAAGCTATCTTCAGTGGTCCTGACTTTTGTCTTACCCATTAGAATTAAGTGATTCAGGAAGAGGAGACTGATGACTTTGCAATTCTGCTTCACTTAATTTCAATTCCTAGGCAAGTTAGACATCAACTCAAGAAGTCATAGATCCTGGAGGAAGTGGGGTGTGGTGGTGAATGAAGGAAGAACACCTGCTAACTTAGGTTCTACTTTCCTAAGGACCAAAATTGATTTGGGTGAAGAGTACCTTCAAGGTTTTAAATTGGTTAAGTGTTTTGTTTGTTGTTTAAATAGGTTTAAAAAGTGAAGAGATTATTTGTGCTTTTAGTCTTTATTTATCTTTTCAGTAAATATATTTTGTCAAAGCTTGATTGATATTAATTGGTTAAATGATCACTAATAACTAGCAATAAGGATGCAAGAGAAAACAAAAATATCCTTAGAAACTAACACCTTCACCTCTGGGGTACTCCCAGAACCTTGCTTTAGGCAAATTTTCTTAAATTGTAGATTCAGGGTCTAATGACTGATTATAGGGATCTTGAACATTTTGACCACAGTAAAAGGTTTATGAATGCCAAGACCAAAAATTAATTCAAAATCAAATGCATAATGAATCTGAGGTGTTTCTGGCAGCACTTACCTCAATTGCATTGCATGAGCAAGAATACTGCCAGAAACACCTCAGATTCAAGACTCAGTTATGGAAAATTTGCTCAGGAGAAAAGGGGTCCCTAATGAAAAAAGTTTAAGAAGTCCTGCTTTAGATGACTGACTCATCAATACAAAAGGGAATTGGAATAAGAATCTTCAGAGTTTATAATGCTTACATTATAATAACTGACACTTATAGATCTCTTAATTTTTTGGGCATTACCTCAACAACCCAAGAGATAGGTACTATGGATACCATTATACTCATTTTACATCTGAGGAAACTGAGAACCTAAGATTTCATAAGGTCTAGGTTGACACTATCAGCAAGGCCACACCTAATCTCTGGATGAAAGAGGAGCTTCAAGAAGCTAACAGTGTCTGACTTACTTCTTCCCTATGGCAGGCTATTGATAGGTGTTTCCTTTCTTCTTTTTCCTCCCTTTCTTTTTACAATGACTACACAGAAGAGTTATTTCCAGGACAGTCCAATTTCAAAAAATTAAAGTACATTTATAATGCAAATTTATTTTTGTAAAAAAAATATTTTTGTGAGATCACATCAAAGATTTTGTCCAGAAAATATGGTTCCCATACTTTTTTCCCTTCTCATCTATTCTTTTTTTTAAATTTTGTTTTAAATAATAGCTTTTTATTTTCAAAATACATGCAAAGATAGTTAGTTTTCAACATTAACCCTTGCAAAATCTTGTGTTCCAAATTTTTCTCCACCCCTTTCCCCATCCCTTCTCCTGGACTGCAAGTAATCCAACATGTATTAAACATGTATAATTCTTCTATACATATTTCCATATGTATCATTCTGCATAAGAAAAATAAGATCAAAAGGAAAAACATAAGAAAGAAAACAAAAATCAAGCAAACAACAACAAAAAAGGTGAAAATACTATGTTTTGACCCACACTCTGTCTGCATAGTCCTCTCTCTGGGTACAGTTGGCTCTCTCCATCACAAGTACATTGAAACCAGCTTGAATCACCTCATTGCAAAAAAGAACTGATCATCATATAATCTTGTTGTTGCAGTATACAATGTTGTTTTGGTTGTACTCACTTCACTCAGCATCATTCATGCAAGTCTCTCCAGGCCTTTCTGAAATCATCTTGCTGATTGTTTCTTATAGAACAATAATATTCCATAACATTCATATATCTTAACTTATTCAGCCATTCCCCAACTGATAGGCATCCATTCAGTTTTCAGTTTCTTGCTATGAACGTTTTTGCACATGTGGGTCCTTTCCCCTTTTTAATGATCTCTTTGGGATACAGACCCAGTAGAGATACTACTAGATCAAAGAGTATGCACAATTTGATAGCCCTTTGAGCATAATTTCAAATTGCTCTCCAGAATAGTTGGATCAATTCATAATTCCATCAGCAATATATTAGTGTCCCAGTGAATGGGACTTATTGGATGCAGTTTTCTCAGTTTGAAATTAAGTCACATGATCCCTATTTCCAGAGCTGGAAGATGAGGTCTTGAACCCTGAGTTGCAGGGAGTCACATGGTCTGTAAAGGTCAAACCCTCGGGACCTACAGGTAGCAGACAAATTGGTGACCATTGGTCAAGGATGATTACATTATTTTAGTCTATCTAATGAAAAGGTTTGGATCTTTTGCTTTTTAAATCCCCAACAATATGGAAGCTGGTCAAGTTCCATAAGCTCATGGTGTGACCTGGGATGGCTCCTAGGTATGTGTCTGGGCCTCTCCCTGAAGGAACTAAATAAATACTTTTTCTTTGCACTTGAAAAATGTCTCTAATTAGTTAATTTGGGAAATGGGGTCTAACACCTGTCCCACATACCAGTTTTCCCACTTCTCCAACATTTATCATTATCTTTTCCTGTCATCTTAGCCAATCTGAGAATTATGTAGTAATACTTCAGATTTGTCTTACTTTGTATTACTCTGATCAAAAGTGATTTAGAGCCTTTTTTCATATGATTAGGAATGGTTTTAATTTCTTCCTCTAAAAACTGCCTGTTCATATCCTTTGACCATTTATCAATTGAAGAATGCCTTGTATTCTTATAAATTTGAGTCATTTCTCCATATATTTTAGAAATAAGAACTTTGTCAGAAACTTTGGGTGTAAATTTTCCCCCCAGTTTGCTGCTTCTCTTCTAATCTTATCTGCATTGGTTTTGTTTGTACAAAACCTTTTAAATTTAATATAATCAAAATTATCCACTTTGCATTTCATAGTGTACTCTAGTTCTTCTTTGGCCAAAAATTCTTTTCTTCTTCACAAATCGAAGAAGTAGACTACCCTTTGTCCTTCTAATTTGCTTATAGTATCACTCTTTATGTCTAAATCATGAACCCATTTCAATTTTATTTTGGTATAGGATGCTAGGTGTTGGTCAATGCCTAGTTTCTGACATACTATTTTCTGGTTTTTTTCCAGCAATTTTTGTCAAATACTGAGTTCTTATCCCAGAAGCTGAGATCTTTGGGTTTATCAAACACTAGATTACTATAGTTATTGACTATTTTGTCCTGTGAACCTAACTTATTCCATTGATCCACTACTCTATTTCTTAGCCAGTACCAAAAAGTTTTGATGACTGCTGCTTTATAATAATAATATAGTTTAGATCTGGTGCAGCTAGGCCACCTTCACCTGCATTTTTTTTTCATTAATTTCATTGAAACTCTTGATCTTTTGTTCTTCCAGTTGAACTTTTCTATTATTTTTTTTTAGCTGTGTAAAGTTTCTTGGCAGTTTAAATGGTATGACACTGAATAAGTAAGTAGATTTACTTAAGTAGAATTGTCGTTTTTATTAAATTAGCTTCGCCTTCCCATGAGCACTTGATATTCTTCCAATTGTTTAGATTTGACTTTAATTGTGTAGAAAGTGTTTTGTAATTGTGTTCATTTAGTATCTGACTTTATCTTGGCAGATAGACTCCCAAATATTTTATATTATCTATAGTTATTTTAAATTAAGTTTCTCTTTGTATCTTTTGCTTTTGGACTTTGTTGGTAATATATAAAAATGCTGATTATTTATGTGGATTTATTTCATATCCTGCAACTTTGCTAAAATTGTTAGTTGTTTATAATAGTTTTTTAGTTAATTCTAAGTCTAATGTCTGTAAAGAGTGATAATTTGGTTTCCTCGATACCTACTCTAATTCCTTTAATTTCTTTTTCTTCTCTTATAGCTAAAGCTAAGATCTCTTCTATTCTTACTAGAGAGAGAGGTAGAAAGCTAACTAGGGAAATACTGGGCTTAACAAAAGACTATGAATTGGAAAAAAAACATAAATGAAATGGATGAGACATTAAGTTGTGTTGTAACCTTCTTTGGTATTAAGTAATGTAAGTAATATAATATTCATTTTACACATGAGAAAACTTAGTCAGAAAGAGAGTAAATGGCTTGCTCAGAGAGATTAAGTAACTTGTTCAGAATTATACAGCTAGGAAGTGTTAGAATCAGAATATGAAAAAAGATTTACTAATCTAGAACCCACAATTTGTATTCCTAAAAGCATGGAGGAGGGACAGTATGGTGTAATGAAAAGAATAATGAACTAGGAGTTAGAGGATCTGCATGGGAGCTCAGATACCTTTTTAATCTCAATTTCCTCATCTGTAAAATGGGAATAATACCTTCAGAATATATCTCTATGTCTTTATGAGGATCGTGGGGTTATATATATATCTAAAAAAAAAACTTGTGAAAGAACAAATGAATGAATGAATTGGATGGGTATTAAGAATTTGCTATGTGCCAAGTACTGTGCTAAGTTTTGCAGAAACAAATGGAAAAATGAAACAGTCCCTGCTCTCAAGGGGTTCATTTGCTAATGGAGAAGAAAATTCATATGTGAGGTTTCAGCTGCAAGGCAGATGGAAAAAGTCCAGTGGTCCTTAGTGTTCAGCAACAAGGCAGATGGTGATACATCTTCTTTAGTGTCATCTCTATTGATAAAACCATATGTGTTTCTGATGTTTAACTACTTAACAATGCCAAGAACATTCTTTTCTGAGCTTCCCTAACTGTGGCTGCTGAGGAGGTGGGATCTGTGGCACCTGCGATGTCACTTTCTATGTCATGTTTCTACAGAGATTGCTATTCTCCAAATTGCCTGAAGGAAGGGTTGGCCTGAGGAGGGATGTTATTCCCAACATTCTTGGGCATTAGGTGCTGGGTAATCTCCATTGGGATTTAAGGGTCCTCTAAAACCCTCTAGATTAAGATATTTTAGAACTGAAAGAAATAAAGTTTAACACTCATTTTCAGATGAGGAAACTGAGGTTCAAATAGTAAAGTGACTTACCAAAATTAAGCCAGTTGAAATGACAATTTGTTCATATCTTTTGACCACTTATTTATTTGGGAATGACTTCTGGACTTATATATTTGTATGTTGCCTACCTAATCCTTTCTCCCATATCTACCATTTCCCTTCTTATAATAGAGGCAACTATTTTACTTGTGTAGAAGTTTCTCGATGTCATGTGTTCAAAATTATAGATTTTATTTTTGTCATTGCCTTTATCCCTTATTGGGTTAAGAATACATCTCTTAGGGGAAGCTAGGTGGCGCAGTGGATAGAGCACCAGCCCTGAATTCAGGATTACCGGAGTTCAAATGTGGTCTCAGACACTTAACCCTCCCTAGCTGTGTGACCCTGGGCAAGACACTTAACCCCAGCCCCGGGGGGGGGGGGGGGGGGGGGGGAAGAATACATCTCTTACCCAAACCTGTGAAAGATATATGATCTGTTTGTCATCTAATTTTTATGGTATAAGTTTTAATATTCAATCATGAATCCATTTTTAATTTATTGTGGAAATGGTATAAGATATTGTTCTATGCTTAATTTTTGCTAGCGTGATTTCTAATTTTCCCAACAGTCCTTATCAAATTCTTCTATGTTGCTTAAACTAGAAGCAAGTACTTAATATGAACTTTAAAGAGTTGATAGCAATTCACTAGATCTGTATCCCAGAGATCAAAGAACTAGTAAAAAAAAAAAAAAGACCCACATACACAAAAATATTTATCATTGACCTTTTGTAGTAGCAAAGAATTGGAAACTGCAGGAATGCTCATCTATTTGGGAATGGCCAAATAAGTTGTGATAAGTGGTTGTAATGTAATAGAATTGTATTGTAAGAAATGATGAAGGTTTTGGTTTCAGATAAACTTGGGGAGAATTATATTAACTGATACAAAGTAAAGTAAGAAGAAGTAGGAAAACATTGTACATAGTAACAACAATAGTGTAATGATAATTAACTGTGAAAGACCTAGTTACTCTAATAGATACAATGATCTGAGACAGTTCCCAAAGACCATGATGAAAAATGCTATCCACCTCCAGAAAGAAATGATAAACTCTGAGTGCAAATTGAGGTGGGTTCTTCTTTTAACATGATGGCTATTCAATAAGTTGGCTGTGGAAGGTGGAGATGATAGCCAAGTTATTTGCAAAATCACAGAATACCACAAAAGGAAGGGACTTTAGAGATCATTTCATCTAAGTCACCCAGTTTTTTTTTTTAATAGACTCAGACTTGTGAAGTAGATTGCAGAATATGACTCTGCTAATATTAAATTGCAGGACTGAGACGAGACCTTAAATCTCCAAATTTCAAATCCCATCTTGGAAAAGAGTGTGAACCTTGGCAGGTAGGAAAGTGATAAATTACTAAGGGAATTAACCCTGCAGGGGTGTATTCAAATATGCAAAGAAAAGTTTAAATATGACTGATTTAGGTAAATCTGCAGTAGGTAAAAGTATAGTAAAAGCACATTTGGAGAAATATGCTTTCCTTTCATATCAGAGTATGTAGCCCCTCCAGACAATTCCCCTTCTCAGTCTCAGAGAGTGTAAAATATGCAGAATGAGTATTGATAATTTTCTTTCTTCATGTCAACAAGTTAATTATATATCCACTGTGGAAAGAATACTGTTAGGCATTGGATGGGACTGGGGTGAAGGTAGATGTAAGGAAAGAAGGAAATAGGCATTTTACTAAGTCCCTACTATGTGCCAGACATTCTAAGTGCTTCACCAATTTCATTTGATCCTCACAATAATCCTGGGAAGTAAATACTACTATTATCCTCTTTTTTACAGTTGAAAAAACCAAAGAAAATAGAAGTTAAGATACATTTAAAAATTAATCCCTGCTCTTACAGAGTTTACTTAATTATCCTTTCTGCCCTCATGGAATTTATAGTTCATTGAATCATAGATTGTGAGTTGGAAATCAACCAATCAATCAATAAGCACTTAAGTGCCTACTATGCAACTTAGCTAGGGACTAAGGATACAAATACAAAAAATCAAACAGTTCCTGCTGTCAGTGACATCTGGTCCAATCCCCTTAATTTGCAGGTTAGGAAACTGAGATCAAGGGAGAATAAATTACTTTTTCTAACATCATAATTTTATGTGTCAAGCAGGATTTGCATCCAGGGGTTCTGACTCCAAATCAAACACCTGTTCCATTCACCACCCCATTTTGTTCACTACATAGAATCATAATATTTAAACCTAGATGTGATCTTAGTCATCAACTTACCACAACATAGAGTAAGCCATCCAGTATTTAGCCACTTGTTATCGTTTGCAAATTGTTCTGGATCCTGTGGAGCCTTTACTAGAGAAGATGGTGGGCTAGCACCAAGTGAATTCAAAACCTGTATGGAGAATTCATATGGCCCAAATTAGCACCAGTGTGTGGAAAACTGAGATCACTAGGCTTCCCAGAAAACTAGAATACTCTACTCTATAGATATCAGAGGGCATTGCATACATGTTTCTTTCCAAAGGATGATGGACATCTGATTCCCAAAGAAGAGAGCAGGAAATGCACTGAAAATCACTTATAAAATATCCATATTTCCTAACTCTTTTAATCCATTGAGCCAAGGTATTCTCAAAGCTACTTCATGGCCCCTTCTCATTGAAAAACCAAGATGCTGGCACTGAAGGATGCTGAGAGGAAGTGAGTTCATTACTTCTGAAAGTCATTCGGAAAGTGGGGGCATTTTGCCAACATTGGGCTGGCCCCAGGGCCTTTTTGAGTACGTTTCTTTAGCAAGCTGCAGTTGGTTTAAGGCAGGAGGCTAAATGGGCAACTCTAGTGTGAATGAACAATCCAAATGCCTCAGGGACAGTTGCAAAAGAGCTCTCCCTGAAGTGCCACCCCTAGCAGTTTCTATTGTGGGTGGAGTTCTTCTTGGACCCCAGGAGTATCAAAATTGTTTGGGCAAAGCTTCACCTACAGCCAAGGGGAAATAGCAATGACAGGAATTTACTGGGCAGGAAGAGGGCAGGCACTTCTCGACAGAAACTGCATTTCATCTTGGCCAACAAAGTAGTTCTGTGTTTTGTTTGTTCTAAATCTTTTTCACCACTAAGCCTTTGTTTTTGAAATATATTTCTTGATGAAATTAAAGGGTTATTTCATTTTTGTCTTTATAGCCCTAGTGCTTGGCATATTGTCACTTTTTGAATTAATGAATGAGCAAATGAATTACTGAATAAAGCTAAAAATAAAGCACCCCTGTCCAAAAGGAGCTTATTTCTGCTGGTAGGAAACAATATGTAGATAAGTAAGTAAATAATCTTAAAAAATAAAGTGGGATGATTAGGAAACATCTGTTGTAGGAGATGACACCTGAGTTGAGACTTAAAGGAAATAAAGAAGTTAGGCGGAATAGCATTACAGGCAGAGGAGACAGCCTATGCAAAAACACTGAGAACGGAGATGGAATGTCCTCTATTAAAAATAAAAAGAATAGCATGAAAGCAACTTGGAAGGTGCACTGTGGCCAGATTTTGACAGGCTTTGATGCCAAACAGAGGCATTTATGCTTTAGCCTAGAAAGCAGTAGGGAAACACTGAAATTTTTTGAGCAGGAGAGTGACATTGTCAGATATTATACATGATGTATGGCAATGTGTATGGCACATATTTGCATGTGCATTGTGGTACATACATGTATGTAGTACATATATATAGTCATACCATACATGTATACACACATACCCATATACAGATACACATGAATACCCAATGTGTATATATACATATACATGTAGACATATATCTATGTATACACATGCAAACAGATATATACATTCACAAATAGATACATACACAAATACATATACACACATATATAAATACACACATATACAACAATGTCATTCTCCTGTTCAAGAAGTTTCAGTGGTTTGTAGGCAAGTGTGCCCTCTTTCTCTTTCTTTCTTTCTTTTTTCTTCTTTCTCTCTTCTTTCTGTTTCTCTCTCTCCCTCTGTCACTGTTTCTTTCTTCTGTCTTTGTCTCTGTTTGACTCTGTCTCTTCTCTTTTCTCGTCTCTGTCTACTCTCTGTCTTTCTCTGTCTCCTTTCTCTGTTTCTCTTCTCTGTCTTCTCTGTCTTTCTTGTCTCTCTGTCGCTCTCTGTTCTCGCTGTTTCTCTCTCTGTTCTCTCTGTCTCTATCTCTTTGTCTCTTTCTCTGTGTTCCTCTGTCTCTCTCTTAGTCTCTGTATTTCTGAATCTCTCTGTCTCTTTAATTCTGTGTCATATAATTCACATATATATATGAGATATGTGTATGTATATACATTTCAGAAATATCACTGTGACAGTTCCATAGAGGGCAGATTTCATAGAGGGCAACATCTGAAAGCTGGGAGACTAGTTAAGAAGCTATTGCAGTGGTCACATCCAGAGTCCCAGAGGTGATGCTGGCCTGAATTAGAGTCTCTAAAGTCCCAATACTAAAGCCTTTAATCTATAATCCAGATTTGAGTTTTGACTCGGAGATCTGTTACTGATATGGAACTAGACAGGCCATGTATACTTTTTTGACCCTCAATTTCTTAACCTGTGAAGTGAGGATAATGCCAGAAAACCATTGGGTTGTTTGAGAACAGTGTCTTATCAGACCTTAGATCACTTTACAAATCTAAGCTATCTATGAGTACCCTTGTGGCAGAAAAGGAAGACCACTGACTGGGGAGGGAGAGACCAAGATTTTAATTCCAGATTTCTATCAATTACTTCTTTGATTTTTGGACAAATCAGTTTTCTTATGCAGAATAAAATGATGAGAAAATTAAAATAGATGATCTTTCAGCTCCTTTCTAGACCTAAATTAATCTGCTCCCTTACAGGTTTGTTGTGAAGGAAATGATATGGAAATTTCAAACCTGAATAAATTAGATATAAAAGGGATACTTTCCCTTTAATGGGTAAGAGGCACAACGGATAAAACACTGGACTTGCAATCAGGGAGACCTGAGTTTAAATCCTGTCTTATACATTTACTATCCATGTGAGATTGAACAAATCACTGAACCTTTCTCTCTGAATTGAGTTCAACATTTGTAAAATGGGGCAATTGTACTACTACCTATTTCACAAAGTTGTTTAATGGAATCAAATGAGAAAACATTATATAATGCACTTTGCAAACTTTAGAGCAATATATAAATGTTGTTGTTTAGTCATGTCCAACTCTTCATGACTCCATTTTGTTTTTTGGGCAAAGATACTTGAGTGGTTTTTCATTTCCTTCTTCATTTCATTTTATAAATGGGGAAACTGAGTCAGAGTTAAGTGACTTGTCCAGGGTCGCAGAGCTAGGAAGTATCTGGGAGTAGACTTCAACCAGAAAATGAGTCTAAAACTGGAAAGGAGTAGAGTGGGAAAGGGTTTTGTTTTGTTTTTTGGCAGAATTGAAAGTTCAAACAAGGTGGTTGGCTGGTAGAAAGATGATTGGAGAATAAAGTAATGAAAGTCTGGAGACAACCCAGATATAGTGGGCCAACAGAAAGTACTCACAAGATAGAGTGCCAAGACTGAACTCACAAAGACTCATCTTTGTGAGTTCAAATTTGGCCTCAGATCGTTCCTACCTGTGTGACCCTAGGCAAATCACTTAACCCTGTTTACCTTAGTATCCTCATCTGTAAAATGAGCTGGAGAAGGAAATGGAAAATTACTTCAATATCTTTGCCAAGAAAATCCCAATTGAGATCATAAAGAATCATACAGGACTAAAACAACTCAGCAATAAAAATGAGA
The DNA here is from genome assembly GCF_048593235.1 of Sminthopsis crassicaudata. Classification (NCBI taxonomy): domain Eukaryota; kingdom Metazoa; phylum Chordata; class Mammalia; order Dasyuromorphia; family Dasyuridae; genus Sminthopsis; species Sminthopsis crassicaudata. The sequence continues at coordinate 538,659,132 of NC_133618.1, read as the reverse complement.
ACAGGATGGGAATTGAAAATGTTAAGTGCTCCAGGACATGATCTCTGATTACTACAGCAAGGTATTGGGGAGATACTAGGCAACTTAGGCTAGTCATTTACTTTCTATAAAATGGAGCCAATAACAGCCCTCCCTCCCAGATTGATTTTAAGAAATGAAATAATATATTTAAAATACTTGTAAAAACTTAATACTCTATTCAGAGGTTGCTAATCTGAGATCTATAAAGTTAATTTGTTTTTTTTCATTTTGATAACTGTGTTTTGTAAAAATTGATTTTCTTTATAATACTGTGTATTTGATCTTATGCATTTAAAAACATTATTCTAAGAAGAGGTTTATAAATTTCACTAGACTGACAATAAAATTCATAGTAGACAAAAAATTAAGAACCTCTGCCCCTATATAAAATATGAGTTACTGTGATTGTTGCTGTGATTGTTATTAACATGATTGTGTTCATGTCTCTTGAAGCTAAGGTAAATTTTTCAGCTGTTTATTTAGTCTCAAAACCCTTCCCTACTGTCTAGAAACAATGCTCTAACCCACAGGAGTAATTTTAACACTGAAAGCTTTAGAACATCTATGGCAGACTGATGAGGCAGAGAAGTTTTAGAAAGTAGGGCTCTCAGAGTCCCTTAGAATATACTTCAGAGGAGACTTCCTAACACGCCTACATAGAAGGCTAGCCTTTTCGTGTAGACAGTTCCATGAAATATGGCTAGTTCTGTCTCTCTGACTCTCCCACACATCTTCCGAGTCTTGTTTTTTACCCCTTATCTAAGTAAACTATGCACAAACATGACTATTTTCCTCATATGTAAATCATTCTGTGACATGTCCAGAGATAAAGTGAACCTTTCCTCCTCTGTTCAGGTTGGAGCTGAACAGGAGGAAAGAAAGAGGAGAATTAAGGTAATGGCCAAGGTCATTTGGGCCCCAAAAAATAAACAAACTCTCTGGATACTGAGGATGTAGGATTTTTGGTCCCTGTTAATCCAAAGTGAGTGTCTCCTCTAATCAGATGCACTGATTCACTTCTCTTCCCACAGAAAGTGGCTTTTTGCCAAGCATTAGATGAGCACTTATAAGAGAAAGAATAAACTGGATTGCTGTCTGGGAAGGAAAGGGAAAATCTTTCAGGTACAGAGCTTTCTGCTACTGCTGTCTTTTTCTATTTTTACTGGCACCCTTAAAGCAAAGGGACACAAACCCACACAGATAAAGAGAGCTACATTCTTTGCTCATGGTAATTACAAAACTGGATCCGCCCCCATATCTAACCAAATCCTTGAAGTCATGGTTAGCGAATTTGGGTCCTGAGCTTAGGGATCAGGATCAAAGGTCAAGACGATTGATTATTAAACTGCCATTTTCTTTACAAAGCACTTTGACATCAATTATATTCTATTATTCTCTGAATCACCCTTTGAAACCACTAAGAGAAGATTGTATTAAACAAATTTATTCAATCATTTAAAAAATATTCACTGTCTATTATGCACAGAACACTATGTTAGGTACTGGAGAAGGTTAAAAAATTTACATGACATAGTCCCATAGCTTTATTGCTTAAAGGGGCTATGAAGTCTACTGACCTCATTTTATGTGGAGAAACTGAGGCATGGAACAGTTTAAGTGACTTGTTTAAGGTTATACAAGTCAGATTTGAACCTAGGCCCTTTAACTCCAAATTTAATACACTTTCCCTTGCACCGTAATTATTGAAACTCTGCTACAAAACACTATGTGTTAAACACATTAGAAAAAAACAAAACAAAGTATTATATGACGTTTGTATTGGGGATCCAACGGAAAGATTTTTGAAGGATTTCTTGAGGATGTCATAATTTTAGATTTAGAAGGGACTCTAGACGTCATTAGATTCAATCCCATCATTTTAAAGATCAGAAAATTGAGACTCAGAGTTCAGTGATTTTGCCAAGGTCAACTGGGTAATTAATAGAAGTAGAGGGACCGATTGTCTCTACTTCCATCTTTACTTCCTCCCAACCAGAATCTCAGCCTCTTCTGGAATTACTGTGAGCTCTGATAGCTGAGTTTTCATATTATTTTGTCTGGATCCACATCTCTATTGCACGTCCTGGCCTTCTCTACCATGCCATCATGGGTGTAGCACTTCTTGCTTTCCAATTTCCCTTAATGATTGTCTTCCCACATTAAAATATAAGCTCCTTGAGGCAGAAACTGTTTTGATTGTTTATATTTGTATCTTCAACACTTAGAACAGTGAGGAGCACAGAACAAGTGCTTGATAAATGCTTTATTTATTAATTGCTTAATATGTGCCAGATATTATGTTAGATGCTTTGTAGGATAAAAGAGTTCAAAGAACAAATATTTTAGAGAGAGGGAAAAGCTTGAGCAAAGATGAAAATGTGGAATAATGAAGGAGTTCTTAAAAGAAGACAAAAGGGATGTAATCAAATTTGTCTGACTTGTAGAAAGGATGGGCTCTAATTGGAAGGATAAGGTTGGAGCAGATTTTAGAAAATTTGAAATGCTAAGGGAAAGAAAAAAGATCAGTGATGTAAGTAATGAAATAAAGTAGGTGAGTGGCAGATTCAGAACTAGACCCTGATCCCTTGAACTTCTTGATGCTGAATTCAGAAAGTTTTGATGTCCACAAGAGTCTTTTGAGATAATCATTTTCAGTTCTTCTTTTCTCTTTCAACACTCTCCCTACATCTCTAGCTCATTTTACCTTCATCATCAGGAAGTGTTTTTGGCATTAATGCTGGTCAGTAGAATAGAAAAGGAAAGACAATAGTTTAAAACCTGATCCCAGGAGGTGACTCTCTGCAAATCATTTATTCTTTATGAACTGCAGTTTTCCCACTATAAAACAGTTCAAAACCTGTGTTCAGGTCATCAGGATATAGTACAGGGCCCCCAAGAGACTCTTTGTTCTCATATTAAAGTCATTATCAGTCTAGAATGTCAGATACTTCAGACAGAAATGGGACCAGCAAAATTGGGAATTATAAAGTTTGTTTTGGGTGTCTTCTCACCTTACTATCTTATCTTCTTGTCCATTTCTTCTTCCCTTTAGGCACTTCAACTAAAGGCATTTCCACTTCCATTCTCATCCTTCTCCATTTAATTAAATTCAACAATCATTTACCAAACCACATATTATGTACAGATTATAGGAGTTGGGGTTTCCAGGGAGATTCAAAGATTAAATAAGAGCAAATCTCTGCTGTCTCTGTATTTATAATCTAGTAAAACAGAGGGCCTTTCTTTCCATTAAGAGTTTAGGCTTATAGATCTTGATAATTCCCAGGGATTTTTGCATTTTAATAGAGGAATCTTAAAGGCCCCCCTGGGATAAAATTGAATAGGTAAATTGAAAGTAATAGGGTTAATCATTGGAACAGTGATCTTGTCAAAGGATCCTTCAAATTACATTTGGTTGCTCACTCTATACCTAATCCTAAAACTGTGCCTGGAAGAAAGGTGGGTTGGGGGTGGAGAGGGACTGTCCTTAAATAAGGTAGTCATTTTTCTCAACCCAGGAAGATTTTCCTGAAGTATCAAATCAGATGGTGGGTGCTCACAGCCTAAAGCACAAGAGTGAAACTTGAATCAAGGAGCCAAGTGCAGACAAGTGGGTGGAGTACATGAACATAGCAACCCCAAAGAGATCTTCCAGTTGTGTGTGGGATCCTGTTCCTGTTCAAAGGGAGGGCAAAATAAGAAACTTGCTGTTCTGTTTCATAATTAATATTTGTATTTAGAGCTTTCACATCTGGCTGGATTCTCTTCCTGCCAATGACTGACCCTTTGTAGCCAAAGTTCCCACAGCAGGAAAGAGGGAGAAATGTGGGTGCTGGAGCAGCTGCTGACCTTGAATAAAAACATCAAGATGTTCCTACCATACACAAACTAGATATTAGATGCATCTCTTTCAATAGACTTTAAAGAAATCTTTTCTGATATAAAATTTTGGCAGGCTCCCTATATGGATAAAAAGTGCCATTGCTTAAAACTGACCTAACTCTGCATAAAGAAAAAGAAAAAAAGATCTTAATAACAACACAACATGCCAAAAGACCACAGAAATTGGGGTTTGAGTCAAGGGAGAAATTCTTCTCTTTGGGAAACATGAGAAATCTGAAAAAAATGGGATGAGAGGAACACATGTTTCATTTTAGTTCTGAGAAAAACTCCAAACTAGGATACTGGGGTCAACTGAACAATTGAAGGACCTCTGTTCTTCTGGATTCAGTGGAGACTAGTTCTGAACCCTTCAGGTGTCATAAGTCATATAATATATGAATATCAAATAGGATTCTGCATTTGGCCCATGGTGGAATTACTAAGGTCCATTGCATGAAGAAGATATGAAGGAAAAGGATAGAATGAAAATAACCATCCACTGATAATCAGGAAACCTAAGTGAAAATTTCAGTTCTGTCATGGGACCTTGGACAAGTACAAATTTGGACAAGCTATTTAACTTCTTTGAGATTCACTTTCCTCATTTGTATGAAGGGATTGGAATAGATAGCCAGGCCAATCATTATCAAGCATTCATAAAGTATTAAACAAATGCCAAACACTGTTCTAAATATTTCCAAAACTAAATCTATAATCCTATGATTTTATAATTCCTAATATGTCCTTCTCTTTATTCCAATATACTTCTTTTTTTCTCCTTCCTTTCCCCTGTTCATATTCATAGTTCTTTCCTACCACCTGCTTTTCTGCTACTTTTTCTTTTCTTCACCTTTGATTCTTCTTCTTCATCTTCATCTTCTTCTCCTCTTTTTCCTTCTCCTCCTCCTGCTCATCCTCTTCCTCATCTTCCCCTTCTCCTCCTTGTCCTTGTCTTCATCTTCCTCCTTGTCCCTTTCTCCTCCTCCTTCATTCTTCCTGTTTTCTCCTCTTCCTCCCTTCCTCTTCTTCCTCCTTTTCCTTCTCCTCTTTGTTCTCCTTCTCTTTTTCTTCCTTCTCCTCCTTCTTTCTCCTTTTCTTGCTCCTCTTCCTTGATTTCCTCCTCCTCTTCTTCTCCTCCTTCTCTTCCTCCTTCTTCTCTTCCTTTTTCTCCTCCTCTTGCTTCTTTTCCTCTTCCTCTTTTTCCTCCTTTTCCTCATTTTCTTCTTCCCTCTTTCTTCTTCCCCCTCCTCTTCTTTTTCCTCCACATCCTCTCCCTTCTTCTTTTTGTCTACTTTGCAGGGTTGGTGGTGAGAATCAAATAAGATCATGATATGTGTTTTCCAAACTGCAAGGCCCTATACAAACAGGAAAGTATTACTATTATCACCTTATCATGAAAGAGGTTTACCAGATCCTTCCGGCAACTAGCTGAGCAGGCCTAGGAGGAGATAAACTTTTGTTAGATATGATAGCAGAGAGGACTCTGAATCAGTCCCAGGGTCAGGAAAAAATTGAGTCCTCTAGGAAGGAATTATAAGGGATACTGAGAGGACACTAAAGCTGAGCTTGCACTGCTTCCAGTTTTGCTGAAGGGAGAAGGTCTTTAGAGAGTCACTCTTCTCTGAGATTTTTAGCAAAGGATGATAAACACTTTGCCTTTCTCTCATTAGAAAGTGAGCTTCTTAGGGCCAGAAACATAGGCTGATAATCAGAAGGCAGCATGGTATAATGGAAAGATCACTGGCTTAGACATCAAAAGCATGGGATTTACAGCTTTGATCTTTTAGTAAGTCACTTCTGCTTTCTGAGCCTCTGCTTCTTTATTTGTGAACTGGGGATAATATTTGTCATATCTACCTTATAGGATTGTTTGAGGGAAGAATTTTGTCAATTTCAATATCCAAAATAAATTCTTTGGGGGCAATTGCTCCCAAAGTTCTTAATAACAAAATGATGCACACAATCAGTACTCAGTTAATATTCTTGCCAATTCACTGGGACAAGGGAAAATATCCTTTTCACCATACTTGAATATTAGTTGCAATTCTCCTCTTCCCTGCCCTATATTCTAACTCCATTTTGTACCCCTCTAAACAAGAGTCTGTAAATCTTTAGTAGTCAAAATATGGGGTTAAGTAACCCTGGAGGTTGAGGGTGGTACGATTATAACATCATAGAGTAAGAATTTTATGGGCCCTAGAGGTCATTCAGTCTAACCCTTTCATTTTACAGATGAATAAATGAGTGAATGAAAAAGTACTTATTAAATGTTTAAAAATACAAACATGCAAAGCACCATGCTAAGTACAAGGAATACAGGAAAAGTAAGACATATTGCCCTCAAGGATCTCATGTTCTAATAGGAGGAGACAATATACACAGGAGATTTTTAATGATAAAACCATGGCTATCTCTGATGTTGTGACATTTGACAGAATCAAGAGTAATGATCTCAAGAACTGTCTTTTCAGAGTTTTCATTTCCCATGGTTACTGAGGAGGTGGAGGCTGAAGCACCTGAAGAAACAGTTGATAAGTCTTAGCACCATAAGAATTGCTTTGTATATGCCAAGTTGAATAAGAAGCAGGGTTGGTGACTGAGATCCCTGAGGTTCTTATACACCGAATTCTCAGCTGTCTCCACTGAAACCTAGGTAGTGGTGATGGTGAAGGTGATGGTGATGGTGAAGGTGATGGTGATGGTGATGGTGATGGTGATGGTGATGGTGATGGTGCCTTAAGTCTCACCTTGAGGGCAGCTTGCTGCTTCAGCTCAGTAGCTTGCCTGCCCTATCATTGTTAGTTGGTGGTGGTGAGATAACATAGGGACTGCTCACAAAACATCACAATATGCAAAGGACTGGAGCAAGAACTATGAGGAAACTTTTTGTTCTATATTTTAACTATGCCACAAAATTCTACAATGTCTTATCTTTTTCTCTGCCAATTTCCATAAAACTTTAGATTTTAATAATGAGAAATGGGAATGAGGTCAGGATCTCCTCTCTAGATTTTGAGCAGTCTCTACAGGCGCTAGGTAAGTTATAAAACTGGTAGCTAGAGAAGAAGTGAGGTTGCATGGGTATAATTAGAAGTGGTAGAAGCAGAACAAGTAACAATAGAAATGGAGATGGATTATCCAATCAGTCTGATGCTTGTATACCTACCGGGTACTGTGTGAAATAAGACTCCATGGGGGCAGGATGGGGTAAAGAGATGGCATCATTCTTAAATGCACAGACTTCAATATCTAGTTCTGCTTGACAAGAGGGAAGTAAAGAACAGTACACACATCTGAGACATAAATCTCAGAATATCTTCAGTCAATAGCATGTTTAAAGAGTATATAGATTATATATGTTTCTTTGGCCTGAAATGATTGAGGAAGGCCCCACATATGTATAATTTGGAGAAGTCCAGACAACTTCTTTTTTATTATTATTATAGCTTTTTATTTACAAAATATATGCATGGGTAATTTTTCAGCATTGACCCATGCAAAACCTTCTGTTCCAACTTTTCCCCTCCTTCCCCCCACCTCTTCCCCCAAGTGGTAGGTAGACTAATACATGTTAAATATGTTAAAGTATATGTTAAATCAATATATGTATACATATCCATACATTTATTTTGTTGCACAAGAAAAATTAGATTTAGAAATAAGGTAAAATTAACCTGAGAAGGAAATAAAAAATGCAAGCAGACAAAAACAGAGGGATTGGAAATGCTATGTTGTGGTTCACACTCATCTCCCAGAGTTCCTTCACTGGGTGTAGCTGGTTCAGTTCATTATTGCTCTATTGGAACTGATTTGGTTCATCTCATTGCTGAAAATGGCCACGTCCATCAGAATTGATCATCATATAGTATTGTTATTGAAGTATATAATGATTTCCTGATCTTCTCATTTCACTCAGCATCAGTTCATATAAGTCTCTCCAGGCCTTTCTGAAATCATCCTCTTGGTCATTTCTTACAGAACAATAATATTCCATAATATTCATATACCACAATTTATTCAGCCCTTCTCCAACTGATGGGCATCCATTCAATTTCCAGTTTCTAGCCACTACAAAAAGGGCTGCCACAAACATTCTTGCACATACAGGTCCTTTTCCCTTCTTTAAGATCTCTTTGGGATATAAGCCCAGTAGTAACACTGCTGGATCAAAGGGTATGCACAGTTTGATAACTTTTTGGGCATAGTTCCAAATTGCTCTCCAGAATGGCTGGATGTTTTCACAACTCCACCAACAATGTATCAGTGTCTCAGTTTTCCCACATCCCCTCCAACATTCAGCATTATCTTTCCCTGTCATTCTCCCAGCCAATCTGAGAGGTGTGTAGTGGTATCTCAGAGCAGACAACTTCTTCTTAAAGAAGTTTCTTTTTATTCTCAAGTATTTCTTCATTTCTTTTAGTACTAAATCTCATTTTCTTTCTGCCCTAACACTCATGACTAATGGAAACAGAAGAAAAGAATTTAAACTTTCTTATGTACAATGTATTCTGCTTGTATTTTTTTCCTTGTAGAATGATTACTATGTTTTAATTCCAAGAAATATACTTTGGCCATATTGAAGTCTGTTCTAAAGCTTAAGTATTGCTTTATTTTTAGAAAATTATGCAGGTGATTTTCAAAATTCAAAGAATGAGAAAACTGGGGCAGCTAAGTGATGTAGTAGGTAGAGTTCTGGCCTGGAGTGGAAAGAACTGAATTTAAATATTTCCTCAGACACCTACTACCTGTGTAAACCCTGGGCTAGGCATTTCACCATTTACCTGTTTTTGCATAAAAGGGGGAAATAATGCCACTTATTTCCCAAGGTTATTGTGAAGATCAAATGAAAATTATAATTGTAAAGTGCCTCACCAAGTAATTGTCTTAAGACACTTTTGAACTTAGGTCTTCCTGACTCTAGGCTCAAAGCTCTATCCACTGAGACACTTTCCTTCCTCTTCCACTATACTAAGGAGTGGTTTTTCTCTCTGCAGGAAGGATAGTACTGATTGAAAGTACCAAAAGCATAGCATGGCTCCATCACATGTCAAATAATAATAATAATTATTATTATATATATATATATATATATATATACATATATATATATATATATATTTATGTATAGAGAAGGGTAGGACCTCCCACTCCCCCTACCATCAATCTTGGGAAAGAAGCAAAAATGCCTATCCCATCTCTTTGGATGTTTCCATTTTAAGTCCCTTTCTTCATTTCAGAATGTTACTTCCCTATTAAATAAATTCCAGTGTTGCCTTCAAGATCAAATATAAAATCCTTTGTTTGGCTTTCAAAGCTCTTTATAACATTCCCCTTTTCTCCCTTCTTATTCTATCTATGTACTCTGAGATTCCATGACCCTGGCTTTCTAGCTGCTGCTTGTACATGATATGCTAGTTACTGACTCATAGCACTCCTCCTAGCTGTTCCCCATGTCTAGAATTCTCTCCTTCCTAACTCTGGCTGTCAGTTTCCCCTAGCTTCCTTTGACTCTCAGTTAAAATCCCATCTTCTTCAAGAAGCCCTTTTGGATCTTCTAGAGTGTTAGTGCTTCCTTTTGAGAACATCTCCAAGTTATTCTGTATATATCTCCCACGTATATAGTTATTTGCATATTATCACCCCCTTACACTCATATACTCATACCTATTCAATTGTAGGCTTCTTGAAAATAGAATCTGGTTTTGCTTCTCTTTGTATACCCCAAGCTTAGCACAGTGTAGAGTTTATGAATGCTTATTGTTGACCTGAATTCCAGCAGACATTTTCTGCTTAATTCCTTTTTGCTTCAGTTCCTCATCTATAAAATGAGGACATACTGGAGAAGGAAATTTCAAAACATTCCTGTATCATTGCCAACAGAATCCCATGGACATGGTCAAGGGATCAGGAAGAGTGTGACATGATTGAGCAACAAGTCATTTTCTCAATGTTGGCAGGATCTTTATCTCTAAATTCCTTAGACTAAATTTTCTTCTAAGGCATTAGAAGGTGCTAGTTGTCAGTGGCTAGATAGGAGCCAATTTTGCATGTTAATAAGGAACTCTCCAGAGACTGGAAGTCTTGAGGAGTCAGAGGCATAAATGGATAATGACTGAATGGCAAGTGATGGGTTTGAGTTGGGAGTCAGAAAACTCCCCCTCCTCTAACAGGACACACCACAGGGATGGACCTTACTAAATGGGAAGCCATGGGTGGCCTGTTGCCTCTGTTATGGGAGGAAATCTTTAAGAGAAGTACTTTTGTTTCCAACTCGAATTCATATTGTAGAGACCAGGCAAGGAAGGGCATGAGGAGGTTGAAAAATTATTCTCTTAAAGGGCATCTAATTTAACCCCATCAAATTTTACAGGTAAGGAAACTCAGGGCCCAAATGGTTAAAATACTTGCTTAAGATAACATAGTAATAAATATGAGAAGTAGGATTCAAACCAGTAAGCACTACCCAACCATATTTCCTGTGCAGCTTTCCTGGTACAGCAGAAAGTGCGCTCTCTCTCTCTGAAATCAGAGAACTAAGATTCGGATTCCACTTCTGATATTTACTCCCTATGGGATCTTGGACAAAACACTTAGCATCTCTGGCCTCAGTATCCTCATTTGCAAAATGAGGGAGGTGGATTAGCTGGTCTCTGAGTTATAGTTGTTAGATCCTACTTTGAAGAGCTAGTAATCTTATTTCTTGGTTTGGGTGCTCGACTCTCCTCTCAGGAGTGTGACTCCCTCTCATATTTCTCAGCCCCAAAAAAAGACAAAACAAAGTTTGATTCATCCCCACAGACTGTTTCCATGAGTGGCAAGCATTGTGTGCTTCTTATAATCGACAGTGTGTACATGTGCCAGTCTATATATGTATGTTATTTTAAAGGTGGGATGCTCCCACACCTTCCCCTCTATCTGTCTGACCACACAGAATAGCAGCTCCCAGGCCTTTGTTCATATCTATAGGATCAGTCAAATTACTCAGACCCAAGCAGTGTGATCTAAATGAAGAGCTGGAGAGGAGGGCCTTATTCCTACTCACTTTCCAGAATTCACTTTTTTTCTCCTTTGGTGGGAGTGGGGGTGAAGCTTGCTAGTTGTATTCTTTTAATTAAAGTTAACTACCATGACCTCCAGTAAATGTCCCTAGTATCAGAGATAGACTTTTAGGCTTGGAGGAATCATGGAATTGCTGAACCTAGGTTGTTATTTTTGAACTAAAGCTATCTTTCTCAGCCTATGAAGGAACACTGGGAAAGGGAAAACATATTTGCATGCATAGTAGCAGACACAAACACTGAAACATACAAACACAGCCAGATGTCTTCAAGATGACATGTAGAACATGTGTGAAGGGTAAACCTACATAAACACATATGTCTACATACAGGAACACAGACAAGCACAGATAAAACACCTACAGCTAATTAAACAACCCAGAATCACACACTCACAAAAACATCCCCCCCCCACTCGCCCTATATCCTGCCTTCTCATCCCCTACCCCTCTAAAACCTACAATTACTGATCATCTGAGAGAGACCTAAAAATATTCCTCCAAACACTGCCCTTTTGCTCAGACTTGGCACTGGCTAGCCTTGCCTGCCCACGCTGTTCATCCTGTCATTACAGGCAACCTGTATACCGTAGTTCTGTCCTAACCATACCAGCTCCTGCATAGGCAACTTCCTGATTACAAATTCAGTCTCCTTGACCCCAAATCTTTCTGGGGTCATGGCTAGATATATCTCCTCATTAAAGTCATTCTTCCTTCCTTCCTTTTTTCCTTCTTTTTTAAAAATTTCTTTCTTCATTTCTTTTTCTTCCTCCCTCTCTCCTTCTCTTCTTCCTTCCCTTCCTCCCCTCCCTTCCTTCCACTTTTCCTTTCTCCTTTTCTCCGTTCCTTCCTTCCTTCCTTCCTTCTTCCCTCCCTCCTTCTCTCTCTCTTTCTTTCTCTCTCTTTCTTTCTCTCTCTTTCTTCCTTCCTTCCTTCCTTCCTTCCTTCCTTCCTTCCTTCCTTCCTTCCTTCCTTCCTTCCTTCCTTCCTTCCTTCCTTCCTTCCTTCCTTCCTTCCTTCCTTCCTTCCTTCCTTCTTTCTTTCTTTCTTTCTTTCTTTCTTTCTTTCTTTCTTTCTTTCTTTCTTTCTTTCTTTCTTTCTTTCTTTCTTTCTTTCTTTCTTTCTTTCTTTCTTTCTTTCTTTCTTTCTTTCTTTCTTTCTTTCTTCTTTTTCACTTTTTCTCTAGCCTACTTTTAAAATGCGAGGCCACTTTCTCCTTCTGCTTCTCCCTACCTCCTACTTCCCTAATCTGAGAAAGTTTTCTGGAGGAGGTAGAATGTAGGTTGCCTAATGCATTGTGGGTACTGAGCCTATATTCCAAAGGGAGATATTGTTGTTTGTCATTCATTCTTGAAGAGGACCATGACATCAGGAAGGTGATGCCATGATATTCAAGTGAGTTGGATTTAAATTAAGTAGACTGTGCAAAATCACCAGTCTCATTTTCTCCAGAATCATCTGAATCCAGAGCAAGATCAGGATAACTAGAGATAGTCCTGAATATTGTGGAAGACCTTGGACTTTTTAAGCTAAAGTCTTTAACAGGTCTCAAGTTTGACTGAGACAACATTCTTTCAGTGATTAAGACTAGATAAGAATTAAGACAAAAAAAATTTTTTTACCTAGTTAAAAAGAAAAAAAGAAATACAGAAAGGAACCATTTGTACAATTATATTGACAGTGATATAAATAGCATTCAGTATAAAGAGATACTTCTTTCTGAAGTAGTGATGCCTATCTATTGGAGAATTGCTAAATAAATTGTGGCATATGAATATAATGGAGTAATATTTTGTGTTAAGAAATGGTGAAAAAGTTAGTTTCACACAAACCTTGAAAGATTTGTATAAGTTGATATAGAAGTGAGAAAAACCAAGAGAACAACTTATATAGTTATCACATTATAAAGGAAAAAAACAACTTGAAAATACTTGAAGAATTAGGTCTATGACCAACATACTGATAGAAAAGGACTCAAGACATATATTTTCATTCATAACCAATATGGTTAATTTGTTTTGATTGATTCTATATATTCTTTTTATAAGTGCTTTCTTTTCTTTTGTGATATGGAAGGGGTTGTCTAGAAAAGGGTATAAATTTATACAAAAATATAACATTTATATAGCAGTTACTATATGCCAGGCACTATGGTAAATGCTTTACAATTATTATCTCATTTGATCCTCACAACCACCATCAGAGGTAGTGCTTTTATAATCATAATATAATACATATAATTAAATTAATACATATAATTAAGATGAAGAAACAGAGGCAAACAGAGGTAAAGTGACTATGGGTCACAAAGCTAGTAAATGCCTGAGGCCTGAGACCTGATTTCAACTCAGTTCTTCTTCAGCTCTAAGCCTGGAGCTCTAACTACTTTACTACCTACCTACCTACGGTAGAAAAAAAGGAAAAGAAAGAAAAGAGGGTCATTGAAACATCTAAAAAATAACCCTCAGCAGGGAACCAAAGGAAAGCTCAAAAGAAGAACACAAGACAAGATAATGAAGTTTCATATCGAATTTACTACATTATAATTATTTTTAAAACTCAAAATATTGGTGGCAGTTCCATAGGTAAATAGCGAGAGGAGAATATTCTAACATAAGGAAAAGTAGGAACCAAAGTGGGAGCTTTAAATAAAGGTGGTGATTAGAGTGCTTGAGAGGAAGAAAATCCCTCAAATTTGGCTGGATAATGGAGGGAACTTATAAGGTTGAAAAGACAACGAGGTCAGCTTATGGAAAATCTTAAATGTGCCAGAGAAAGAAATTTGAGCTTTATCAGGAGGTAGTAGGGAGCAGTGGAAATTTGGCATGATTGGATCTGTGAGTAAAATATATTATTCTAGCAGTGGTATGATGAATGGACTGGGGAAGAGTTGGTAGGGAGTAGGGAGCAGAAGCAGGAAGACTTTGTGGTAGTTTGTAAAAGAGAGCCCTAAAGTTGTAGATGAGTGAGTGAATGATGGTGCCACAGATAGTAATAGTGAAATCAGAAGGAGGAGCAGAGATGATAAACCCACTTTAGGATAATTAAGGTTGGGGTGCTGGTGGAATATCTAGCTAGAAATGTCCTGTAATAGGTAGGAGACCTACTGATACAAAATTCAGAAAAGAGGTCAAGAATAAAGATAGAGATTTAGGAATCATTTATAAGAAATAGTAGTTAAGGACACCAAAATAGAAGGGGGGAGAGAGAGAGAGAGAGAGAGAGAGAGAGAGAGAGAGAGAGAGAGAGAGAGAGAGAGAGAGAGAGAGAGAGAGAGAGAGAGAGAGAGAGAGAGAGAGACTCTTGATGGGGAAAGACACAGATATTTAAGGAGTCAGGAAGTGGTTGACTGAGGAAACAGAAGGAACAATTCAAGAAAAAGGAGAGTAGTCTTTGAAGCCAAAGGAAGAAAGAGCATTCAGTTTCAAAGGGATCAAAGAAAAGGCATATTAAGGTCACATAGGTAACAAATGTCAGACATACAATTGGAACAGAGACCTTACAATTTCAAAGGTAGTTTTCCTTCCATTGTACCAGGAAAATTGAAAAGAAATGTGACTAGGAGGTAAATGATGACTTTTGAGAAAGAAATGTTTAGTGGAATAGTGAGATAGAAAGGTTGAGGGAGGTTTGGATGCAAATTAGTTCAAAAAAAGTATAACCAATACTAGACAACCTTCATCTCACTACTCCCACTAAGGGAGTTCACTCTGATCTACAGTCTTTTGTCACTAACTCCCAGTAGCATGAGCTAGCAGTCAGAGACTTTGTTTTAGGGTTGGCTTTGTCACCAACTAACAACTTTACATATTTAAAAGATTATAGAACTGGAAGGCCTTAGAGATCATTTTATCTACTCTTTTACCTCATAGATGAGGAAATTATAGTCCGAGAAGAGTAAGGCAGGCATATAGAATAAGAAAGGCATGCCAAGGTACACCTTACTGTCTTTAAAAAAAATTAGTATGTTATATTTCATATTTATAGTTTGAAATAAATGGTAGCAGGGCCTAGTTTTAAATTTGTATTTTTTAAACAAAGTTTAATTTAAAATTGTTGTTTTAGTTTCTTCAAGTTGTATGATGACTTTTTTTAAAATAGCTTTTTATTTTCAAAATGTATGAGAAGATAGTTTTCAACATTCACCCTTGCAAAATCTTGTGTCCGAAAATTTTTCTCCCTCCTTTCCCTCCACTCCCTCCCTTAGACAACAAGTAATCCAATATAGGTTGAACATGTGCAATTCTTTTATATATATTTTCACAATTATCCTGCTGCACAAGAAAAATCAGATTAAAAAGGGAAAAAAATGAGAAAGAAAAAAAAGCAAGCAAACGACAACAAAAAAGGTGAAAAAACTATGTTGTGAGCTACATTCAGTCCCTGTAGTCCTCTCTCTGGGTGTAGATGACTCTCTCCATCACAAGTCTATTGGAATTGGCCTGAATCACCTCATTGTCAAGAAGAACCATATCCATCAGAATTAATCATAGCATAATCTAGTTGCTGCTGTGTACAATGTTCTCTTGGTTCTACTCACTTCATTCAGCATCAGTTCATTCAAATTTTTCCAGGCCTTTTTGAAATCATTTTGCTGATTGTTTCTTCTTGAACAATAATATTCCATAACATTCATATACCACAACTTATTCAGTTATTCTCCAATTGATGGATATCCATTCAGTTTCTAGTTCCTTACCACTATAAAAAAGGGCTGCTATAAATATTTTTGCACATGTGGATCCTTTTCTCTTTTTTATGATCTCTTTGGAATACAGGTCCATTAGAGACACTGCTGGATCAAAAGGTATGCATAGTTTGATAGCCCTTTGGGCATAGTTCCAAACTCTATCTCTCCAAAAATGGTCTGATCAGTTCACAACTTCACCAACAATGTATCAGTGTCTGGTTTTCACAATCCCCTCCAACATTTATCATTATCTTTTCCTGTCATTTTAGCTAATCTGAGAGGTGTGTAATAAAACCTCAGAGTTGTGTTAATTTAAATTTCTCTGATCAATAGTGATTTAGAGCATGTTTTCATATGACTAGAAATGGTTTCAATTTCTTCATCTGAAAATTGTCTGTTTATATTCTTTGACCATTTATCAGTTGGAGAATGGCTTGTATTCCTATAAAATTTGAGTCAATTCTCTAGATATTTTAGAAATGAGACCTTTTCCAGAATCTTTGGATGTATAATTTTTTCCCCAGTTTTCTGCTTCCCTTCTATTCTTGTCTGTATTGGTTTTATTTGTACAAAACCTTTTAAACTTAATATAATAAAAATTATCCATTTTGCATTTCATAATGTACCTTAATTCTTTTTTGGCCCCAAATTCTTTCCTTCTCCACAGATCTGAGAGGTAGATTATCCTTTGTTCTTGTGATTTGCTTATAGTATCACTCTTTACACTTAAATCATGAACCCATTATGACCTTATTTTGATATAGGATATTAGGTATTGGTTAATGAATAATTTCTGCCTGAATGATGAATTTTTAAAAGTTTATTTGAGTCCAATAACATTAAATAAAATTACCTTAAAAAACTTTAGTTGTATTTTCTAGTAAAATGGGCTATTCATACATAGCTAGTTTGCAGAGAATGTACTGATTCTTAATCCAGTGATCTTTACTGTACATTTTCTCCTTATCTGTAAAATGAGGGTATCATTTTAAATGCTAACATAGCTATTTCTTCTTCTTTCTCATGGATATACATCTTCTCACATCCATGTTATCCATAGTGTTAAAACACTAATAATAACTAATAGCTAAAATTTGTATAGTGCTTATTATATGTCAGCATTGTGCTAAGTACTTTACAATCATCTCATTTGATCTTCAGGGTCAACACTGCAAGGTAGGTACTACCATTATCTCAATTTTACAGATGAGGAAACTGAGGCAAACAGACATAAACTGATTTGCCCAGAGTCATTCAACTAGTGTCTGAGAACTTCTTTGAACTCAGGTCTTCTGACTTCAGGACTCTATCTACTGCATTATCTAACTAGCTCTAGAGATCAAGGACTGAATATAATTTGTTTCTAAAAGGTCTAAACTTTCCCTAAGCACAGAGCTAATACAAGTCTGAGAAAAAGTTTAATGGATGATATTAATTCTGATAACCTGCCTGCCTGGCCATCTGTTCTCAATCATCATGGGACAAATACCACCTGCTGGTCTCATAGTTCAAATTTCTTGATTTCTTCTCAAAAGCCAAACAAATCTATTCTTTTTTTTCTTCAAATATGACTTGTACATTCCCACCTGTCTTTGCTCATGCCTTATTCTAGACTGAAATGCTCTTTTCTTTTACCTACTGGGTTCTTATTTATTCTTTAAAAATGAATCTCATCTGCCTCCCACAAAAATGTCTCAGGTAAAAGTAATCTTTTACTCCTTCCTCTGAACTTCAGCAACTCATATTTATCCGTAACACTCATTTGTCCTGTATCACAAAGCATAGTGACTTTTCACAAATGTGTTTAATAAATGCTTTTTTTCATTCATTTGTTATCTCTACATGTATATCCTTTGTCTCCCTAACTAGGTTTCCTGGTCCTAGAAGAAAGGACCCATATCTGGGATTTTTCTGGGACAACTCCTGGAAAGTGAGCACAGTACTCACTCTTGCATTTAGTACTTAATCAATGAATACTTCTCTTTCCCCATCTCCAAATCTTCATTTTATGTGAGTTTATTTTATTAGAATATATTATTTATTGAATTATTTTTCTATAAAAATGGCAAATTAAAATGTGAAAACTGAGGAGTATGACTATTATAATGTTTCTGTCTACCACATGGATATCATATTTTGATGATTACTCGCAAAATGTTTTTTTTTTTTGCCACTTGCTATTAGCTATTAAAATGCTATAATATTGACACTAGATTGAAGTGAGCTATGAATATGAAACAATACTAATAGCTTCACTATGTTCACTGTTTTTGCCAGTCCTTTCACCAGGCACTCAATTTTATTCTCATAAAACTTTGAGACAGTGATCATTATCCCCATTTTGTAAACTGGGAAAACCAAGGGTTGTAGAGCAGATTTTCAGAAATTCAAGGTTTTTAGAGCTGGGACACAGAAGATTGTCTAATCCAATTCCTTCATTTTATAGATGAAAAAACTGAGTTTATTCAAAACCATGGGTACAAGTTAGTGTGTGTGTGTGTGTGTGTGTGTGTGTGTGTGTGTGTGTGTGTGTAGGGGAAAGGGGGATGGAATAGGAATAGATTCTACTTTAGGACTTTCCCCTACTAAACCGCAGCTGGAACATTGTTGACTAGGAAAGGGCTGAGAGAGAGAAATAACTCAAAGTAACAGTAGCCTAACTAACAAGCACATGTTAAGTCATCCACGGTGAGACCTCAGGAACCCCTAAAGCTTTTTAGCTGTCTATGTGGATTCTGCTTTCCTCCAGGCTTAGCGGCTCTGCACCCTCTTCAGGTTTCCTAGATAATCTTTTTTCTCACTCCAGGGGTTTCCTGCTATTAAAAACATACAAACAAAGGCACTTGGTGTTTGTGGCGTGAGAGGTTGTGGGAAGGGGGACAAGGTTCGGGGGGAAGCCGGGGAAACTTGGGGTGTAATCTCAAGACAGTGTTTTTAATTTTGAGCCTTGAATCTGGTGTTCCAGAACTCTCCCCCCCCCCCATCAATTTCCTGTCCCCTTTAATGTTCCTGTTTTTTCAGTTCTCTGTCCATTTCTCATTCAGTATAACTGAAAAGCTAAACTCTCAGACTTTCTCTCTTCAAATATGGGCACACACCACTTGGGACTCAAAACTCAATGTCCCCGAATTTGGAGCCAAAGGGCCTGGATTCTAAACTCAACTATACTTGGTTGTTTGATGGTAAGCCTGTCGTTTTGTCTTTCGGGGTCCTCAGTTTCCTAATTTATAAAACTACGGAGCTTGGATGATCTCCAGGGACCCTTGAAATTTAGTTTAGACAAATAAATACTTTAAGCATATCCTCTGTCTTCCTGCTGCCCCATCCTAATCCCCATCTCTGAGACTCTCCGGGGATTTAAAATCAGGTCTTGAGAAGCAGATAGAGGTGCCATCTCTCCTTCCCTGCCCCCCCCCAATAAAACAGTTCGAAGTATATATATATATATATATATATATATATGTATGCATTTTGCAGAAAATAAAAGAGAAGTGGCTTGAACATGACCAGGCTGCTTTAACTGGAGTAAGGCGGGTTTAGTACATGTGTCTGCTTTGGGGGACAGGAAGACAAGGCAGTAAGTGTGTGCGCGGAAATGGACACCCCCAGTTCCCAAGTTTAGAATAACATCTGAGTTTTCTTGAACTTCAAGGACGCAACTTTAAAAAAAAAAGTTTTCTCAAGTTGGTTCTCCTTGGGAAAGAAATGGGGCGACTGCATTGCCCCTGCTTCTTTTTCATTCTTCTCGATCCAGCCTTTCGCACGGATTTCTCGGGAGCTCTTCCAGGATATCATCAGGTGGCCTGAAAGAGAGGGACAGCGCAGGGAGAAAGGAGCGGAGGCGGTTCTTTGCAGGCTATAGCTTTCTCTCGGGAGAGCCGCCCCGCAGCACCAACGCCCACGTGGGGCTGTGTTTGGCGTGGGACTGAGGGCTGGTCTCTTTCCTCTGGGAGCCGGGGGAGGAGAGCGCCACTGCCGAGGCCAGCGTAGAGTGCGAGGGGTGGGGGGGGGGGACACGGAGGAAGGACGACTGGGCGGCGCGTTTGGGGGCGGCGGGGAGGGAGCCCCGGCGGGCGAGGGGGCGGTGACAGCCGCTTGGGAAGGAGGCTGCACGCCGATTTGCATGAGAGACAGACTGGGATCGGGGCGGGAGCCTGAGCGCACACACCGAGGCCTGGAGGGAAGAAGGGGAAAGGGAGGGGAGGGGGCGAAAGAAATCTGGGAGCCGAGGGGAGGGGAGGCCACGAAGGCGGAGGGATCTGCGCATCAAAGCGAGCAAGTAGAACAAACTTTGATTCGTGGGCTGGACTTTTCTTCCCAGAGGCGGCACCCAAACAGCCACCCCGTGCGGAAACACAAACTTTTTTCTCCTTTCGCTGCTGCTGCCGTTGTTATTGCTGCTGCTGCTGCTTTCGTGGCCCTTCCACCACACCACAGCCGGGACTCCCTTCTCCCTTCCTCCCTCCTTCCCCCTTCCCTTTGAGTGCACGGGGAGGAGGAGGAGGGCGGCGGAGCTCGGGCCACCCGCGGGCCCCGGGGTTTGCAGCGCCGAGGTCGGGAAGGAAAGTTCGCCGGGAGTCGAGCAAGGAGTTGGAGCGAAGTTTGGCTGGCCACGGCCGGACGCTCCCGGGATCCCGGTCTTTTCGGTGTGTCTGCCTGCCTCCCCCTTCGGGGGGAGCCTCTCCTGCCCACCTCCACCATGTCTTCCATCCTGCCCTTCACCCCCCCGATCGTGAAGCGCCTCCTGGGCTGGAAGAAAGGCGAGCAGAACGGGCAAGAAGAGAAGTGGTGCGAGAAGGCGGTCAAAAGCCTGGTCAAGAAGCTAAAGAAGACGGGGCAGCTGGACGAGCTGGAGAAGGCTATCACCACGCAGAACATCAACACCAAATGCATCACCATCCCCAGGTGAGGTCGGAGGCTCCGGCGCCGGAGCCGGGCACCGGCACCGGCACGGGCGGCGGCCGCTTCTCACTCCCGGGCCCGGCCCCGCTATGTGTGTCTGTGTGTGTGTGTGTGTGGGTGTGTTTGAAACGGGGAAAGTGGGCGCGATCTGGGACTCGGTGGTGAGTGAGTGTGTATATGTGTGTGTGTGTGTGTGTGTGTGTGTGTGTGTGTGTGTGTGTGTGTGTGCGCGCGCGCGCGCGCGCCTGGCGCGGTGGGGGTGGGGGTGGGGCGGGGGCAAGGTACCTAAACAAAACCACCTCTGCAAAGATGGAAACTAGAGTTTCCACGCGGCCCAAACCAACCCGGGAGAAAAGAATTGGGGGACTAGTGGTGGACGAGAGGGGCGGGGGTCCTGACTGGCTGGTGGAGCGCGGGGCATTCTTTCCCGGGCTGTAGGGGGATGGAGGTGGGCGAGTGCGGGTTGAAGTTTGTTTGGGGCTCCGGCTTTGTTTAGCCCGACTAGATGGAGCGCCCCTCCTCCTCAGCAGCGCAGCGCGATCTCGGCCTTAGCTCCCAGCACTAGAATAGGTGGTTCTGTCTGTCTTTCTGTTTCTTCCTCCCCTCCTTTTTCATTCCCTTCCGTCTTTTCTTCCCCCTGCCCGCCCCCCCCTCCAAGGAATGCAGTCCGCACAGCTAAGGGAGGGCCTGCCAGGGCTAGGGTTGTGGGTGAGAAGCCTGGACCCGCGTGATTGACAGATTCCTTCTCTCTCGCTCTCTCTTTGCATTTGGGATTAGGGTTTTTTTTTTTTTTCCAGGAGTATTTTTAGATTCAGTTCTGCCATTTTTTTCCTTCCCCACTCCCCACACTCCCTCCACTCCTGCACACGTACAGCTGAGATAAATGCATTGACTTTCTAGAAGAAGAGAGCAGTTAGTAGTATTAGACTTGTTTCTTTTTCTCTCCAAAGTCTCAGCACCAACTGTGAAGATGCGCCCCCTCCCCCCCTCCCCCCCGCACTCCCTGGGGTGGGTGGGAACGTCAGTAGCCAGTCCTGAGGTGTGGGGGTGATTTCTGTGCTTCTCTTTTTAGCAGGGTTCAGGTTGGTGCAGAACTCTGTAGTACTTTGTAGAAGTGGAGTAGTTCTGATGATAAAGATGTCTGCAAAGTAGGCCTCAGCTAATCTTATGCATTCCTATAGTGCCTTTATTTCTAAAGCACCTTCCCATCTGTTTATCCTCTTTTATGCTCACAGCATCCCCATGACTGTAAAATGGGGAGGGGTTTCACAGATGGCTTATAGAAAGGGTCAATGACTTGCCTTGACTCCCTAGAGGTTTAGCTGAACTCTGTGGTTTTTGGTAAATTGGAGAGGGAGGAGGGGTGGAGGTGGAGGTGGAGGAATAATTCAAAGATAGGGGAGCCATTTACCCACTCTTTTTCCTTTCCATTCCCCCTTCTAGGATCAGTTCTGTTCTGAAGGAACTCTGGGGATTTGCTCTTGACTGGGTCTGTCCTGGGCTCTGATTTAATCCAGATTACCTGGGCTTCCTTGGGCTTGGCCAGCAGAGGACTCCAGTGTCCACATCAGCTCAAGGCCACTCAGTCCCAGGATGTATCCTTCTCACACCACCACCTGCCTTGGAGCAGCTGTGAAGGAGACTGACAAAGCCTTCGTATTTATCCCAGGCTGTCTTAACACTGGGGTCAGTCTTTACAATGCTGCATCTGTTCATGTGAAGCAGCCCTCATTTGGAAATACCAATGAAGTTCATACTTTGATTTTTTTTTTTTTTTTTTGGCAAATATAGTCAATAAAGGGGAAAAGATATATGCTTTTAGAGCTTAGTGTTTTACTGTAGGTCTAGGGGTCAGCAATGATTCAAAAAATAGGAAGGCATGGTTTGATAGAGGGTAAGACATGCAGTTCAGTCCCAGATTCTGTTCTCTCCAGGACCCCTGGGTAATTCTTCAAGGAAATAGTACCCCCCACACTTATCTGATCAGGATGTGTTGAAGACAAAGGCATGGCTCACTCTTCTTGGTATCACCCACAGCTTCTGCTATAAGATAGACGATGGAGGAGATGCTAGGATTCCTAGAAAGTAGCAATTTATGTACCTTGTTGTCATTTAATTTTTGGTTTCTGAAACCACCTTGTGCCACTGATTTTCTTGACACTGTGAGAAGTTAGTGAAGTTAGTTGTCTTGTTATTATAGGTTGAGGAAAACCTATTATTGCAATTGACTGTTCTAAACAACATGGATATTGGGAGATCAAGTGTCTTTCAGGTCTGAGGAATTCTTAATGTGGAGTCTGTGACCTTTTTTTTTTTATGTATTTCAGCACAGTTCATTTTCTTTGTAATCCTATGTATTTTATAGCATGTATTTAAAAACATTATCTTGGGAATATTTCCATAGGCTTCAGACTGATCAAGTAGTCTATGATGCACAAAAGGTCCAGAATCTCTGCTCTGGTAAGAGGAAGTTGATGTGGCTAGAATGGTTTTTGGACTTCTAAGAGCTCAGTCATTATCTATCTTCTAATCTCAAGAAGACTCCTGGGAAAATCCTATCCTGAATTTGTATCTTTGATTGGTATGGAAAGCTCTCCTAGGGAGGTAGAGTTGTAGTTTCCCATCTCTCCCCAGGCACTGTTCTTTGGAATTAAGATTGCTATGCACTCCAGAAATATGGGATTTTCATGCCAGCATCTTGTGCCTGAACCTCTGGATTCCTTTGTTTCATAAGACAGCACTGCTGTGTTGGTTGTGGGTAGAAAATTAAAAATGGAGGTAATTGGCTACAGATTTAATGATAGCAGCATGTCTGCCATAGCCCTGCATTAACCTGAATCTGCATGCAACTTGTCAAATTGTCTGCCCTCACCACTGCAGTCTGGAGAATTAAATGGAAGGAAATAACACCTAATCCCTGATTGGGTATGGGGCATTGTTAGGGAATCACAGAATACTGACATTTGAAATGGTTTTAGGAATCATCCAAAGGAATCTCATTTTATAAAGTAGGATCTTGAGACTTAGAAATGGGAGGTAACTTTCTAAGTGACATGACTAGTTAGTGGGAGAGTTAAAATGAGAAACTAGCTCTTTTGACCCCTGTTCCAGAGTTGCTCACATTTTTGAGAAGTCCCTTTCAGCACATCTTCATAGTCTAAGGATATAGTATGGTCTTAGTGACAGATTGGAAGTAACAATCAGATTGCATACAACTTTAAAATTTTGAAAGTACCTTATATCTTGTGAAGATAATAATAATAATCACTAGCATTTATATCATACTTTTAAGATTTATAGGATGATTTACATATATTATCTCTTTTTATGTTCCTAGCAACCATGGGAGGTAGGTACTATTATTATCTCCATTTTACAGAAGAAAAAACTGAGGCAGATGGAAGTAGAGTGACAT
The DNA here is from genome assembly GCF_048593235.1 of Sminthopsis crassicaudata. Lineage (NCBI taxonomy): Eukaryota > Metazoa > Chordata > Mammalia > Dasyuromorphia > Dasyuridae > Sminthopsis > Sminthopsis crassicaudata. Next base: position 538,635,165 of record NC_133618.1, on the reverse strand, counting down.
GCTCAGAGTTACATATGAGTGTTCAAGACAAGATTTAAATTCAGTCATCTGACATCCTATAGGTCCTGCACTTTTATCTCCTTCAATATCTAGCCTATTATCCCCATTTTACAGATGAGGAAACTGAGACATAAACTATAACAAGCTTGCTCACAGTTAAATAAATAGTGAATGTTGGAGTCTTTGAGCCCTTTTTTTCCCCTTATTTCCGGAGTAGTGCTCTTTGCACATTTTCCAGTTTCATAATAACAACTAATAATTAAAGCTAGTATTGGTCACCTTAAGGGCTGCTAAGAGGCACAGTGGATAGAGTTCCAGTCTTGGAATTAGGAAGAGTCATCTTCATTTAAAAAAAAAAAAAGAGAGAGAGTTTAGAAGAGAAGTCAGTAGCTGTATTGTTGTTGTTGCTTGTTCTTTGTTCTTGAAGAGGATCTTGACCTCAGAGAGGTGATGTCATGACATGCAAGTTACTTGGATTTAAGTGAAGGCTCATCAAATCTGGCTTTAGACACTTACTAAGTATAGCTGAGTAACCCTGGGTGAGTCATTTAACCCGGTTGGCCTCAGTTTCCTCACTATCAAATGAGTTGGAGAAGGAAATAGCAAATCCTTGCAGTACCCAATCCCTGAATATAACTGAGCAACAATAGTACTTTAAAGCTTTGCAAAGCTAGTTTGCATGTTCTGGGGGACCTCAACTTTAATGACTGCATTCTAGAAATTGGCATTATGGTACTTTGATCATTTTTGGTAGTCATATAATTTGAAGAAAAAATGTTTTCAGTATATATTATTCATTTGTTTTCTACTTGAGGTAACATTAGCTTTAACTTAAGGATAATGTGGATGAAAATAGTTTTTTTGTGTGGGGATATGGACCTGTGATTTCATTATTGTAGGAAATTCTACTACTAATCAATTATTCAATCAGAAAGGATTTATTAAGGGCCTACTATGTGCTAGGTGCTAGGAATACAAATACTAATAACCAGAAACAGTCCCATTTGTAATAAGCTACACTCTAATGGGAGTAGATAACAATTACATATAAAAATATAGATAGCAGTGATATAAAATTAAATACATAAAGTCACACAATCATTTAAAAAATGAGAGTTTGGGAGAGAGGTTGCTAGCTATATTGTTGTTGCTTGTCCTTTGTTCTTGAAAAGGATCACAACATCAGGAAGGTGATGCCATAACTTGGATTTGAGGGAGGGAGGGCCGTGCAAGGTCACCTACCTCACTTTCCCTTCCAGAGCCATCTGATTCCAGTGGCAACTGGAGATGGCCCTGGGTCCAGTGAGAGACTTTGGCCTTTTAAAGCTAAAGTCTTTAATGGATGTCATTTTGACTGAGGTAGAGGAGATAAGGAAAGTTTCATGCAGAAAACAGAGCCTGGGATGCATCTTAAGGAAAAGATGAGCTTTGTGAGGTGGAGGAAGGATTACATTCCAGGCATGCTGGACAGTTGTGCAAAGGAGATGGGAGATGGAATATCCTTTGTGAGGAAATGCCTTTTTCAAAGTGGATTAGAAACTGTTCCTCAAATGCATCTCAGAAAATTGCATGCATGGAAAGGCCATGAATTTGCCCAGGATAACTCATCAGCATGTTTTGGGACAGGACAGAACACAGATGTTCCTGAATTTGAGAACCTTATACCTATTGAGACCATATCCTTCTTCTTGCTCAGAGATGATGGGAGCAATGTGAAGTAGAAAGAAGACTGCTGCCCTTTAAGAGAGAGAATCTGGCATCTTTATGAGTAGCATTTCTGGCTTGGAGAAATGAATTCTATGCAAAAGCTCCAGAGTTACTGCTCAAGTGTGCAATATCACGTTGTGGTTGTTTGTAATTCCAGAGTATGGGTATAAGACCTTCCAAATCCATAAGTTTACCAGTCCATTCTTCCCTTAGGGAGTTAAAAAAAGAATACAAGTCCCTACTTCCTATATTCTGTTAATTTCCTCCTATGTTTATACTGAAGCATCTAGGTGGCACAATGAATAGAATGCCAGGCCTGCAGTCAGGAAGACCTGAGTTCAAACCCAGCTTCAGAGATTTACCAGCTGTATGACTCTGGACAAGTCATTTAATCCTTTTGCCTCAGTTTCCCCATCTGTAAAATGAGCTGGAGGAGAAAATGATAGATCATTCCAGAATCTGCCTATAAAATGATGTCATAAAGTAGGGTACGTTTGAACAACCAACAAAATTTATGGTTTGACATCTAGGTGGTGCCATGGTTTATGGAGCTTTGAGTCAGTGAGTCAGGGAGATCTCAGGAGACTTGAATTCAAATCCAGTCTCAGATACTTAAATGTGTGGTCCTGGGCAAATCCCTTAAGTTTTATCTGCAGACAGAAGATAATAGTATCCACCTCTCCGAGTTGTTGTAAAGATAAAGAGTTAACATTTGCAAATTTCTTTCTAAGCCTTCAAAGTATTATATTAATGCTATTGATGATGGTGTAGAGGTGGAGGAAGAAGAGGAAGAGCAGGAAGAGCAAGAGTGTACTTGAGTAAAGACTGATTTACCAGGCTTTACTTAGTGCCCTTCTCTTTTTAAGGTCATCCCTAGAGTATCATCCTCACCATTAAATTTTAGGCTTGAATCCCACTTCTTGACTGTCTGTGGAGTTTGCTCTCTCTGCCTTTCTAAACCACAAAGGGATAAACACCACCGGAAGCCCTGGAGGGAGGAAAGTTGTGCCTTAATAATAGCAGCCTACATTTTCTGTGGCACATCACAGTTACAAAGTGCTTTTTATATATATAAAGATGATAAATATATATATATATATATTTATATATATATGTATATATAACATATATATGTCATCAACCATAACATAATATATGAAGTGCTTTGCAAACTTTAAAATACTACATAACTTTCTGTTAGCCTCATGATTTAATACTCATAACCATCCCATAAGGTAGGTAGCTCACATATTGTTAGTGGGCTAAACTTGAGCTGCAAAGTGGATAGTTTTAAGGCTGCCTTGCTACTATGTTTCAGATCAGAGGCTCTCTCTCCCTGCCTCCTGATTTGCTTCCTAGTTCAGTTGCCTTCTTTCTGTAGCACACTGTGTTTTCCACTGATGACTGGAGCGGGTTAGAATTACAAAAGCAAGAGAGTTCAGGTCTACAACCAAATATTAATGCTTCCATTAGATTGTAAGTTCCTTGAGGGCAGAGACTGCCACTTTTTGTTTGTTTGTTTATTTGTTTGTGTATCCCAGGAGCTTAGTACAGTACCTGGCACAAAGTAACCACATGCTATTGTTCCTTTGGGTCCAATTCTCCATAACCCCATTTGGGATTTTCTGGACAAAAATACTGGAGTGTTTTTTTTTTTTTTTTTTTTTTTCCTCCAGCTCATTTTACAGAAAAGGAAACTGGTTAACAAGATTAAGTGACTTGCCCACGGTCACATGGCTAGTAAGTGTCTGACAACAAATTTGAGCACAGGAAGAGCTCCTGACTCCAGGCTCTCCACTCTTGTCACTGGTGACTCCAAGACATTTATTGATGATTAATTGACACCTTAAGCCTCTTAGGCTTTTGTAGCCAAACCTCATTTGCCCCCCAAACTTGGAATCTAGTTAGGCTGCTGGTATATGCCAGTTGGGCTACTTACATAATGCTAATCAGTTTAATGTTTTAACTGTCATAGGAATCCAACCAGGATTTTTCATGTAATCTGTAGGTTGCTGATTTTACAGTATCTCAAGGATAAGAGATGTCCCTCTTCTCCTCACTATTAATTTCTCCCTTCCTCTACTGAAAGTCAGCAAAGAATGCTTGTACTTTGAGGGATTGGTGCATTCTGTATATTTTCCTAATTTTATAGATCTTGCCAGAGAGAATAAGACAGATCTCATATTCCTCACAGTGGTTGTCAGTTGTGCTTCCTTTGGCTGAATGAAAGCTTTCTTTGTTCTTTTCAAGAAGACTAAAAGTATTTGGAAAACAGTATCAAGGTTTTAATTGGAAAGTACAGAGTTAAAGTACTATTAAGTAAAGCATGTCATAAGGTCACTTTTCTTGCAAAACTATTTAGGCTTATGATTATCTGAAGCTGGAGAGGTTTCCCAAGACCCTAATAAAGCAGTAATCAAAGGAGAAAAAAAAGGAGAAAAATTTTTTTTTCATTGTTGTGTCTTCCCTGTGGCATGAGAAGTCATCTGAAAACAAAAGTGACACCAATTGTGAGCTAGCAAAAATTTGATTTCAACAAGTTTTTCTGATATTTAGGTAAATTTTGTATGTGTTGGCAGCTGATCTGAATTTGTAAGGAAGGTGACATCCTCACCTCAATTCATTTGAATAAACATAGAGAGAATAGTAATAGCAGAATGTGTGTGATTTTAAAATAGGATTTTTATGTCTTCTTTCAAAATTTCAAGTAAAGCATCACTGGCTGTACCTGATAACTTTAAAAATATTTTTAGGCCAAAAAATAGCAGAGTCTCGACAGAGATTCTGAGGAATGATGTATTTGTATTGTTTCACAATTCTGTGTTTTAGTTTTTCATCCTCTATATATTTTTCATATTTGCATATTATTTTGTTTCCAATAACATACATTCCAAGTTCAAGGCTCTCACTGAGGAAAGAGAAGTCTTAAATATGCTTTTAAAACATGTGAGATTCTTACCCCAGTTCTAATAAGTCTAAAAAGAAAAAAAAAGGCCTCTTTACTAGAACATTAATTTTGAAGTAACTTATTTTTGGCGGCCCACAAATACAGTAGTCATTTAGTTGTGATGAGAAATAAAAAATGTTGATGGAATCAAAGAATCTGATTCAGGCTTACCACATCAGGAATTCAATTAAAACGAGTCCTTTAAAAATAAATATTGGTTTAATAATGTAAACTTGTGATTGCTGTATTATTATAAGTGAAATAAAATTAACAAGATTTAATGGACTGAGCGACCATTAATTTTCACTTGTTAATTTATTAGGATATTCTAATACCATTTGATGCACAGTAATGGCATTATTCTGCATGAGATCCCCTATGAAATAAATAGGACCAAGCAGTGCTGGAATTAAATTGAAATCAGATTTTATTCCCCAGTTATCTTATTCTTCCTCACCTCCCCCTATGCAATTAAATTCTCCAAGGTTGGAATGCAGTATTCCCATTCAACAAGGCTCATGAATAGTCCTAATTAACTTTTGTCCTTGCTTCCTTTGATGTACTTGTGTTACTGTCTTCCCCACCCCCAACTCATACCTTACCCCTATCCACACACATTTTATTGGTTAGCAGGGAAGAGAACAGATTCAAAAAGACAGCAGAAGAAACCCTCCCTTTTGGTTGTAACTGAGCAGAACAAGGTGGATTGGCTGTAACCTCTACTTGCTTAAGCATCCTCTTATACCAATTTGACTGCAAAGAAGTGCTTGGTAATTCTGTTGTTTCTTCAGTTGCAGGTTCATTCAGTGCAAATATCCCAGGGAATAATTGGATATTGCTGGAGAGAGGGGTTTAGGGAGGATGTCTCCAGTAATTTCTGCCTTATTTTATTATTATTACTTTTGTGTGTGTGAGAGATTGGGCTATCTCAGGCTGGAAGTGCTGCAACCATTTAGGGCCCACTGATGATGATCCAGGAAGCTCTGAACTGCTCTGAACTTGCCCCTTTTTAGCTAGCTTAGTGTAGATACCTTAGTCCACTGCAGCTCATAACTCTCAAGATCACATGATCTACCAGTTTCAGTCTCCTAGGTATCAGAGTATAGGCTTGTATGACTTTGTTTGACTCTTCCAAATATTTGAACAAAGATCACAGAAAAAGAGTGATTTTTTTTTCAATTTTTTTATCATAACTATTACATTCTATGTTTTCATGATAAAGAAAACCTTTAATTAACTCATAAAACCCTTCCTTGTAACTAAAAATAATGCTTCCCTTAGCTGGCCTGGTTGGGAGAAAGCCGAGGAGGGATTCAAACAATGCAATTTCTTTTAAAATTTTCTTACTGTTCTTTTGTTTTCATATCATCATCCTTTATGAATTTCTCTCTCTTTTGCCTATGTAGCTGGTGAGCCATCCATCCTTTCTAACAAACATATCAGCTTGAATCTAATCATATATTCAATGTTTCACACTTGGAGTCCCTCACTTCTGAAAAGAAGGAAAAGTATTTCAGCTTACTTTTTAATGTTGAGAGGGCTTGCTTAAAATAAAAAAGAGAGAAAACTATTCATTGGGACCTGATATAACCTTGGTTCTTAAAAGGTTAACAGTTTTTAGAGATGACAAATATATGGTAGAAGTCATGATGTAAGATGCATGGCAGAAGTCAATGTTTATTATTTGAGGCCCCTGCTGGAAGTAACATCCAGAACTAGTGTTTCTCAGCAGACTATTACAAGACATTAGAACCTCCAGGGAATTAATTGTTTTACAGACACAATTTTTCCAGATAGCAGAAGGCTTGCCTTTCTAAGCATTAAGACTATTTATTTTAGCCTCTTTGCATGAAAACCTTTCTGAAGTATGTTACATATTTCTCTACCATCTTTAAAAAATAGAAAAATATAATTTAATTTTTTCTGGTGACTCAGGAGTATTAAAAATAAATTAAGATGATACTGTTTTAAAGATCTGTGATGCATAAGTACTCTCCAGGTTATAATTTCTCCATACCTTAAACTGTTAGCAGACAGTTTCCTGAATCACTTTGGTTAAAGGAATTTGTCGCCTGATAATTCCATCCTCTGGTGATGAGCTTTTCAAAACTTAACTAGGTCATAGGTTTAAAAAGCATACATTTTATTACCACATCTTTACTCAAATCCTTTCCAGTATTGAAGGACCTGCCAGAAACTTCTCTGCTGGAAAAAACTTAGAGAAACCAAGGTAATGTTCTAATAGAGTAGGATTTCAGTGAAGAAATTTATATCAAACTCTTTAGATTGGTTGCAAAGTGCTTTACATATATCATCACATCCTTAAAACAACCCTACAATTTAGGTGTTATTTTTCATCTAATTTATGGAAAAATTGAGGCACAGAGTAGAGAAGTGACATTCTCATAGTTAGATAGCCAATAAATAGCAAATCTAGGATTTAAAAATAAACACTAACTCCAAGAGCCATGGTCCTTCCCCTTTTACCACAATGGCACCATTTGATTGTGCCTTAATACAGTCCCCAAGATCTATGTTTAGGAATTTGCTTGCATTCTAAAAGATCTCTGGAAGCCTGTGTTTTTTGAGCTGTAATCTGCTTTTTATAGTTTTTCCATCTCTTCCCTTGCTGTGAATGTGTCAGTTGTTACTTTTCCCTGTTGTCATTCTGCCTGCTGGTGGTAGCTTTTCCTTCCCACCCCCTATCCCCTCCCCCTTCTCAGCAGTAGTTTGGGCTTCAAATCCCAATTGAAGGTCTTAGAAACCAGTTAATTAAGCTAGCTCAAATTGGAGATAAAATAAGAATAAAGCGACTCTGTGCCAGGGTAAGGACTGTGGGTCCTTTCCTATGAATGAAGTGTGCATATTTTATGACTTCTACTTTGGTCATTCAGAGATCTTTTGTTTGGTTCCTGATCCTCACTGAGCTCAGGGATAGGTGAGCTTTTACTAAACATATTTTTTCAGTTAGATATCTATCATCATCTTTTTGAACCATACAAAATGGAAACACAGTAGAAGCTGTCTTTAGTTCAGATAGATAGAGATAAAACAGGCTGAGGTTTGCATGACAACTTTTTTAATGTACACTAGCTAAAGAAGTAAATTAATTTTGTAACAGGATTTCAGAAGACTTACTAAAAATACTTTAAAAAACTTATTTTCAAGGATTTGAGATGTGATGATTTATATGTAAATAGCTTTTCAGCTAATTTGCAAATAATTATTAAAGGATCCATAAGTTTCATTTGTTTTATACACATACACACATATATTTATATGTATGTATATAGAGGTCTATATGTGTATGTATATATTTATATAACTAACTCTCTCTCACTCTTCTTTCTCTTTCTCCTCCTCCTCCTTCTCTCTCCCTCTCTCTCTCCATCTCTCTATCTCTGTCTCTCTCTGTCTCTCTGTCTCTGTGTGTCCCTCTCTGTGTTTCTGAATTTGTCTCTCTCCTTCTCTGTCTGTCTCTCTTTGTCTCTCTGTTCTATCTCTCTGTGTGTGTCTCTGTCTCTGTCTCTCTGCTTGAAATTGAGACCCCCTATCACATAGACAGTTTAGTAGTGCTACGTCTATCTAGAGTATCAGGCCTGGAATTAGGAACATTTAGTTCAAATCTAATCCCAGATACTAGTTACCCTGGGCAAGTCACTTAATCCTGTTTATCTCAATTTCCTCATCTGTAATTAAGCCGGAGAAGGAAATGGCAAACCACTTCATTATCTTTGTCAATCTATTCATTTGTCTTTGTCAAGAAATCCCCCTAATGTAACTGGGGAAGAACAGCAACCGCTGTGAAACTCCTTATCTCATCTGGGCTGGATGTATTTCAGCCATTCAAGGCCTGATCCCCGTAGCTGAAGAGCGAGGAAGCTTTGACCTTCTCTTTTTGTGACCTAAACTGTCTTACCCCTTCTTATGCAGCCTGACAGATGACAGATCCCAGGAGCTCACTGTATGGGTGCTAGACTTTGAGCAGACATGTCATCGATTTTCACCAAGCTAAAAGCCCAGAATTCCTGAGCCCAAGTGATTGACCTTAGCCTCTACCCTCCCTGTAAAGCATATGGGGTTACCACACCCAGATAATACCTCCATTTAGAAACATTGTCAATCTAGATCAAATTAATGTGTTCTTGAAATGATAGAACTATATAAAATAAAAGGCTATTATTTAAAAAAGAAAGAAATGATAGAACTATAAGTTGATTTTCAGAGAATTCAGATTGTTCTTTCCCAGTGCTTTCCCTCTCCTTATTAGTCTTAATTAGATTTTACTTTATAATGGAACGTTCGGATTGCTAGCAGAACATGGAAAAATGAGCTTTGTCTTTTTCTTGCACTTTTTTATCTTAAAGAACTGAGGGTTTTTTTTTTTTTTTAATACTAATGACCCACTAATGCCCCACATGGTTAAATGTGAGACAGACATCATAGAGAATATATTTGGAAGAAAAGAACACACATGTGAAAAAGTTTACCAAGAGCACTTCCTTTATTTATTTTCATGTATCTATATAAAGAAATGCTATATTTTCTTGCGTAAGCATTGGCCTTTTGTGAGGCAGCATGAAGGTTATAAGTTTAAACATCAGTGAGGAAATGTAAAAGGTAAAATTTCCCCCAGAAGTCTTAACTTTTCCTGTATCCTGCAACTCTTGCTGGGTAGAGTCTGCCAGCCTTATTGTCCAAAATGCTTTGTAGTCCACTGATTGTAAACGGTGCTGTATTAGAGTTGGTCCTTTAGGCCTAGTGCTGGCTTGCAGACCCAGTCACTTTGCTTCCACAACTAGCTGAGGAGTGAGTGACATCATGAGTTACTTCCCTGCCAAGTTGTACTTCTCAGCATAACCATTTTTTACTGAATTTCCAAAAAAAAAAAAAAAAGTAATGCTTTTTGGGTATGTTTTTTTTTTTTTTTTAAAGTCTGTTTTTATCCTGTCAGAACTGAAAAATGCCCAAAGGCATTTTTTCCCTTAAAAATCACCTTTGGGCTGAAACCAAAGAGAGAATAATTGAGCCAGGAAGGACTTTTTGAGTCCTTACAAGTGGCTGAAAGCAGGGGCTTATGATGGAAATCAGGTTTTTCCTTTTGATTAGAACCTTCCCTGCTGTGGGCTTTTTTCCTCCCCTTCATAGATGTTCTCTTCCCCATGAATATTTGACTAAAAAACTGGTTTTCCCAGTAAGGTGTGGTAGGGAGTGAAAGCAACTGGATCTTGCTTAGTCCTTTAATTTAAAAGCAAATAACAACAACAACAACTTTGCTAGTTCCCAGGTCTCTCCTTCCCCTTCCTCAAGGCTGTTATCATTTATCAATATTCAAACACCACAGCTAAGGAAAAAGAAAACAAAATAAAACAAAATCCTAGAGGGAAACAAAGCCTCACATTTCAAGAGTAGTTTCTAAGGACCTGAAATTAGGCTGTTGGGCTTGTTGGTGTGAAGGTATTCTTACTGGTCCATACATAGTTTTGCAAGTAGTAAGTGCTAAATACCTGTTTGTTGAATTAATATGATTAAAGTGTTAACTTGCAAAAAAGAGGGTCTAATCAAAATATTGAAAGGGAAACAATACAAATTCTTAGGTGGCACTGCCATCCATTCTACCCCTACTCCTACCTCCACCACCTCCACCCATCCTTTCTTTAATTGTTCATGTGACTAAAAATAAATGTATTGAAAACAAACTTTTATGAATCAGTACCACCAAGGGGGAGGAGGAGGACTGTTAAGGATTCAGAAGGAGAAATGCCATGAGTCATGTTTTTATGTTGCTGTCGCTGCCCATGTTTTTAAGTTTTAAGAGAAGAAACACATGCTTTCATCAGGTTTTTTTGACTGGTCGTTCTGGTTAATGCAGTGCTCTCTTATTATCCAGGATTTAACTTTGCACTGTGCATGTAACTTTGGTCCCAATCTCTAGGATATTAGTATGGCTGGAGGTCCTTGTTTCTGTAGCAAAGGAGAAATAGTTCAAATAGGTTAGGTTTGTGTAATTGGATTTCCAGAATTTCTGGAGAGATTAGTTCATCTCAATCATAGCTTCATAATTACTAACATTTTTATGTAGCACCTACTATGTGCAAAAAACAATTCACAAATAATTCCATTTTATCCTTACAGCAACCTTGATTGTTTTTTCATCTTTGGCTTACTAGATCCAGATTTGGGCCTTAATGGTTTTTGAGAGCAACTAGTAGACTCAGTGGATAGGGCATTGAACTGGATGTGAAGTGGATTCTTCTTTATGAGTTCAAATTCTCTCTCTAACAGTTGTGTGACCCTGGGCAAGTCACTAACAAATAAAATGAATGACTTATTACTAGGAGATGAAGATAGATATTTAAAATGCCAATAAAAAATGAAGGAAAGAATTGGACATTATCCAGTGAATTTTAGTCCCTGCTGCTGGCCTTAAAATCTCATTCTTCCATTACTTTTGTAGTGTTGTTGAAATATCTGGTTCACAGTCACAAATATTTAGACAAAGAAGCATCAAGTTTTAATGGATAATGATCTAGTCTGGATTCAAATACCTGGGATGACACATATTTAAAGGCTGATGGTATGTTCCCAGGACAAATCATTTAATCTCTCAGTTTTCTACACTGTTCTTTAAGACTAAGTTGCTGAATAATTCTCAATCTCCATTAGTAGAGGAGGCTTCCTAACTGGGAAACTCTTATACAAATGAAATTCCAGGTCTAGGAGTAGACATAGACCTTGTTGGGAGCTTTTGTTGTATCTTGGATTCCTTTTTCAGCTGGGGAATTCCACAAACTGCTCAGTCATGTTTTAAAATAATTGGAGGAAATGCTAAAATTTCAGTTAGAAGTTAGTGAAAACAACCAGTTTACCACCAGTTTAAAAAACTCATTTTTCCATACAAAAAGTATGTCATTATTAGTGAGAATGCTTAAGTTAATTGCTAAGGTTCTTGAGAATAATTACTTTAATATATCAGGGGTCTTCAGTGATGAAGAGAAAAACTTTTTTGACTTATTTCATGGTCTTTGAAATCTGTTAAAGTCAAACAGGGGCAGCTAGGTGGCACCATGGTGCACAGAATATTGCGTCTGGAATCGGGAAGATTTATCTTCTTGATGAGTTCAAATCTGGCCTCAGACACATACCAACCATGTGACCCTGGGGAAATCATTTAACCTTATCTGCCTCTGTTTCCTCATCTGTAAAGTGATCTGGAGAAGGAAATGGCAAGCCAGTCTAGTATCTCTGCCAAAATAAAACCCCAAATGGGATCTTGAAGAGTTACATACAACTGAACAAAAACAAAATGTTAAGCACAAACAGCACTAACCTTGCAGTTAATCTGGGATAAATGAGTTTTTGTGAACAGAGAAAGGTAGCTAGACTCTACAAGCTGCCTTGGGATGGCAGGTGTTGAATCTTAACATTAGCATGTTGTAGTTTATCCTTACAGATAGGTTTGAACTGTCTCAGAAGGATGTGGCTGTTTATCTTTACAAGTTAGAATTGTCTCCCTAACTAGATTTTAAGGGCTGTCTTCTATCTGAGAGAGAATCTAAGCTCTTCTAGTAGAATTATTAACTTATTGAGGGAATTGACTGTTGTTTTGTCTTCAGAGACCACAATGTCTGGCAAGAGGTGCTTAATAAATGTTTAATGAATTAATCTCAATCTTCATATCATGACTTTCCCTCTCCCATTTGGGGTCACATGGCTAGTAAATGTCTGAGGTCAAATTTTAACTCAGATTCTATTGACTCCAGATCCAGAGCTCTATATTACTTATCTACCTTCCCAACAGGTAATCGAGGTATTTAATGAATGTTTGATGCTGATGCTGTAGTCCATGGAAACTAAATTTCTACCTGAAAACTCAATTCTCCAAATTGGAGTTGAGATTTCTTAATACAAATTTCAGTTTATTCCCTAGCAGTTTTCTTCATCTTGATTGGTATATTATGTCTTAGCATTTTATAATCTGAGGCTGCTGCCCCATACTTAAATAATATAGTGCCTGGCACACAATAAATTCGAATTGACCGATTGTTGGTCTATTGGTGAAGGCAGATATAGAGTGAGTTGCTTTACTCTAATTTAGTTTGCACTTACAAAGTGCTTTTTGATTTTTTTCAAAGTCCTTTTATTTGTTATTGCATCTAATCCTCAAAATAGTCCTGTGACTTAAGTAGGTAATGACATGTAATTATAGAAATAGGTTATATAAAATGCTGGAGGATATTTCTAAAGCCTAATTCAGTCCTTTTCCAAATCCTGAAATTCCTCTATCATCCCTAGTAAGTGGTCATCTGGCCTCTAGTACTAGGGAATTCATTGCCTTATTCCCTCCCGTCCCAGTAGCTCATTCCATTTTTGAATAGTCCCAATTAGGGACTTAGGGATTTAGGAAGCTTGGAATATGAGGAAAAGGAAACACAGATTTAAATGATTTGAGACATATAGACATATAGATATAACTAGTGAGTGTCAAAATTAGAACTAGAATTTAGAGATCTGAGATCTGATTCTGACAACTGGTCTCCTATTCTTCCTCTGATAGCACGGGAGGAAGGAGGTAATTTTTTTTTTTTTTTTTTTTTTTTTTTTTTGTATTTTAAGGGTGGCCTTTATGTGGAATTCCCATGTATCCAAATCCATTCAATCTCTGTGAAAAAGAAGTAAAGACCACTTTAAGTATTTAGCAGATGAAATTGGTATGCCTCATCATATCACTGCTCTATAAAATAAGATTTTAAAAAGTTATTATTTTAAAATCTGTATTGATTTTTTGTTTTAATATTATCTTCATTTCTTAATATATCATCTTCTTCACCCTTTTCTCAGGGAGCTACTCAAAACAATGTAACAAAAAAATTAAGGAAAAGAGGGGGAAAAGCAGTTCAACAAAACTAATATATCATTTGAGTCTTATGACATCTACAGTATTCTACATTAATAATGCCCTTGCTGCAAAGGAGATTTTGCACAGAAATCTTCAGTGGCTTCTTGACAGATAGAATTCAGTAAGCTGTCATTCTATCTTGTCAAGACACTCTGCTTTCATACTGGTGGAATGCTTTCTTTTTGACTTTATGCCTGGAATGCTCTTCCTTCCCTGTTCAGCCTGTCTCCTTTGCCTTTTTTTTTCCCTATGCCTTTAACTTTCTACCTATCTCTATGTCCAACTCAGATGATACACTAATGTTTTTGGGTGGGTCCAACTCCTACTCCCGTTGGAAGACCAGGTATCCAGAAAGAAATGGTTATTATACTTCTTCAGCATTCTAGAGATTTCTAGTCCAGGTCCTAACAAGCCCTTACTGGTGAATCCCTCCCTATTGATTATGAGCCAGACCTATATAATAAGTATATTATTATAAAAGGGTATAAATAAGTAATGACATTTGTCACAGAAACAGTCTTTCCCTCCCCCACACCAAGGCCTTATTCTCCCCTTCAACATACAAGGGCCCTGGGTAGAGTGGGCTCATATTTAGAGTAAAATAGTAGTGAGATTGCAAATATAAAGAACAGATGTGACAAAGAGATACCTCTTAATTTTTGGCCCAAGAAGTTGCTTTTTCCCATTGTGTCTTCTTCTTAAAGTTCCCTTTAAATGTGACTTTCTTTCAAAACTTGAGTATCGGTGCTTTTCTGGAGTCCATAGCCCAACTACCTTTCTCTCTTCAAGGTTTGCATTTTCCTAGCACTTCCCTATCCACTAATAATATTTACTGGGCTCTGCTACTATCTCTGATCAGTGGTGGGATTTCTGCTATCTCTGATAGAATCTTAGGGTCTTCTAAACTCACAAGATCACCATTTGGACAATTTCACCTCAGCATACTGATCCACCTAAGCTCAGGAAAGACTAAATGCAAAAGAAACAGAAGCATCATGTGCTCATGGGCATATGGTTGCCAGGTGGGTATAGAGTAGCTATTCTTGCCCTTCACCCAGTACTTTGTAGCAATTCTATTTCTCTTGATCCCCTGAAGGAAGAGACACTAAGAAATCTTCAGGCTTTTCTTTTTTGTTTGTGATCTCTGTTCTGGGTCAGTGCCTTCTGAAACATCAGTTCTAGTCCTGTAACCAATTGGAAGATACTTTGTCATGATACAATTATTGAATTGGAACTAGGCAAGAAGTATCTATGCATCCTCCATGTAATCTACCAGCAAGGACAAATCCAAGTGTGCTTTAAGAACTGGGCCAGTACTTCTGCCTCCTCTTCCACTAGTTTTCCCTTGAAGCCTTTCTTGATTTCCTTAGTAACAATTTTTTTATTTCTCTGATCTCACATAATATTTTATTTAGCATTCCTCTAATAAACAGCCACATGTTATTCATCTTAAAGTGCTACATAAATGTGAATTATTGTTACAGTTATCAAATAAATGTATCAAGTGACTAGCAAGCATTTATAAGGCCTATTTTGTGTTGAACTGGGCAGCTGAATAACTCAGTGAATAGAGCTCCAGACCAGGAGTCAGATCTAAGTTCAAATCTGACCTTGGACCCTTACTATGTGTGACCCTGGGCAAGTCACTTAGCTCTGTTTGCCTCAGTTTTCTCACCTGTAAAATGAGCTGGAGAAGGAAATGGAAAACCACTCCAATATCTTTGCCAAGGAAACCCCAAAGGGGTCTCAAAGAGTCAGATACACCTGGACAGAATCTCCAAGACACTCTACTAGATACCGGAGTATAAATATAAAACTGTTCCAGTAGTCATCCTTAGAGAATTTCTATTTTACTGAAGGATATAGCATGTTCACAGATAAATGCATACGAGATATATACAAGATAAATAGCTATTTGGATTTGGGGTGAGTGGTACCTCTAAAAATGGAAGACTCATAGCAGGCCTATTGAAGAACAATCCTAGAGCTGGGTCTAGAATTGATTTCCTGGCAGTGTGGAGCTGAAGAGAGAGCATTTCAGGCATGGGGCCTCAAAAACATCGAAACTGGGGATGCAGATTGTGTTCAGGGAAATAACGAGTTTGTCTGGAATGTAGAGTTCTCGGGGAGTCACGTGTCATTAGTTATGGTATACCTTTCCCCCCAATCAAATAGAAATAAATATGAGATCAGTAACTGTATCTTTATCTGAATTTTGTCCTTCATTCCAGTGACTGTTACAAAAGGTGCTTAATAAATGCTGAGTTAAATTAATAATTAACACTGACTTCCTTCATGTTAGAATGACAGATTATTTAAGTTGATTTGTCTATTTTAATTTAAAAAAAAGCACATTATTTTTATCCAAGCTGTAGTCCCCCTAAACGTTTTTGGCAGAGTAAGCAGTGAAAGTTTATTGGACTCTTGCCCTGCAAAGAATTTTGGATAGTGAAGAGGAAAGAAGAAAAACAAAAGCAATTAACCCTGCCCCCATTCCCACCCCTCTTATGCTATTACTAAACCACTTGCCCCAAGTTTTTGTCATCCTCTTTCCCTCCCCCCACTCCCTTACAAAATGTGCATTAACCTTTGTTATGATTGTGGTAAGTGAGTGGAACATGCCAATGGGGCTTGTGGATAGCTTCTACCTTGTAATTAAAAGAACCTGCATACGACCCCAGAAAAACTCCTCTTATTCCAGTTGACTTAAGAAAAATTGGTAAAGTCTTGCCTATTTCATTCATTTTTTTTACCCTTTCCATCTCTGCCTTCCTCATCTTGCTCCTCTGCCCCTTCAAAGCCAAAATTTTATTTGTAGTGCTAAAAGATTATTTTTCTTGAGGCCCCTTTGTATCTTGGAATGAGTCAAAGAATCTGTCTTAAACCCTACTGCTTACTACCTTTGTGTAATCTTGAACAAGTAACTTTTTTAGTTCATTCATTGTAAAATGAGGGGGTTCGACTAGGAACTCTGAAATCCCTTCTGTGATTTTGGGACCTGAATATTGTTTTGATTCAAATACACACCATTGTCCTCCTTCTCTATAAAAACAAACAAAAAAGGAAAATTGAGTGCAGTCGATAAATGAATGTCATTTTTCGTTGTATACCTATTTCTTTCTCTGTGTATTACTTTTTAAAGAAATATCTTTTTACAATGTACTGTATAACCACATAGTTGCATAGACCATTTTGAACTCCCACAGAAATCTAGAGGGACTAAAGACTTCAGTTAGAAGTAAAGTAGACTATAAATTGGCACAGAAGTTGTCCATCTTTTGGAGTATTTCAGCTTTTACTGTGGTGCTGAAACTGCCACCTTTTGTTGGTCTTGCCTCATTATAAAAATAGAAGAGTTAGCTTTTCCTCCTTTTCTATAGATAGAAAAGAGGTATGTGGGGATATGCATATGCATAGGAGAGTAAAGAGGGGTGTAGTGAAGGGTTTGGATGAACTTAGGCATCATTTGGACAGGTCACTAGGACAGCTAGGTGACAGTGAATAGGATACCAGTCCTGGAGTCATGAAGACTCATCTTTCTGAGTTCAAATGTGGCCTCAGATACTTACTTACTAGCTGAGTGATCTTGGGCATATCACTTAACTCTATTTGTTTCAGTTTCCCCATCTGTAAAATGATCTGGAGAAAGAAATGGCAAACTACTCCAAATTCATCGCCAAGAAAACCTCAAATGGGATCACAGAGTCAGACATGACTGAACAAAAACAAAAGGACATGTCATCTCTTTCATGTCAATTTAATAAATATTTACTAGATTCCTACTATGATGACTTGGGGGAAAGCATCAGGGCCTTAGAGTTTACAGTATAGTTATGTCCTAAGCTTTGTGATAGATGAATGGGAAATGTGGATACACATTGCAGCCTCCTTTTTGGTTGGTCCTCTTTCTTCTCATTTCCTATTTCTGTGTATACCTACCCCATCATTTCATATCTAGATTACCTGATGGGTTCCCTTCCTCCTTTTCCCATTTGATCTAGCATCTAGCTAGATCACACATGTAGGATTGACTGGGACCTCATGGATCATCTAATCTAACTCTTTCCAAGGACCAATGAAGTTAGTTTCCTAAGGTCACTCAAATAGTAAGAATCAATCAGGGTTTAAACATAGTTCCTCTGGCTCCAGAGCCTGTGTTCTTAGATTACTAAGAATGGGGTGTACCAAGTGAACTCTGAAGCTCAATTCAACTACAATATCCTATGATCCCATAAAGAACATATGAGACATTACAATGTGAGATTACATGCAAAATTGTGGTTAGAGAATAAAATCTTTTTTCCTTATCCTGGCTTGGGTTTTCAAATCTACTTCAAAGGAATTTGGAAGTTTTGCCGTGATTCCAATTAAAAAGGCAACATTGAAGAAAGAAGCTTTCTTCTAAGAAATTCCCTTTTATTCATTCAAACTGTTAAAACCATAACATTGGCCCCAGATTCTAGTCCTAGGTATTTAAAACCATATATATTTAAGGGATGGGGTTTTGAGCTTTTCTATTCTATGGGACAGATCTTGAAGAAGCATTCTAAGACATAAGGGGGAGGGAGAAGGAGAGAGTAGAAGGAGGGTGGCTTAAAAAGAGTAAAAGGACACTTGGTTTCTATGATTGTCTGTAATCAGTCCTCCCAACACCATCCTGCTGCCCTTTGCAGTTTCACTTTCCTGTTTGCAAAGTGATGACAAAACTTGCTGGAGTTGGTGAAATGGGGGAGGGGAAGGAATCTTAAAGTGCTTAGTTTAAGGGTGTCCTTCCTCTCAAAGGGCTCTTCAATATTTGAGCTTGCATTGAAAATTTGTATTGAGTATTTTTTGCATTTCCTGGATGCTTTGAATTTGGGGTAGATTTTTCTCAAAAAGTCTTACTTTGGAGGGGAAAACAAGGATTCCAGAAATGTTTGGTGGCCAAAAAAAAAAAAAAAAAAATGTTTAGTTAGTCTGAACGTTGTTTACCTGTCTTCTAGTATCTTACGTAAATACAGAGCACTTATGTCATGATGGCCTGGTAATGAACCTCCAACTTATCTATTCCAGAAAAACTCCTTACTGTTTTTGTGATCTAATCTTTCATTTAGCTATTAATTAATATAGGAGAAACTGGGGTGGCTGAGAACACTTGGCATTCATCTCAAGGCTAGTAAAAGGAGTTTTTCCAAGTTATTTGCAATAGCTTTATAATTTGGCTGAAACAGTTGCAATCCATGCGTCACTTGTCCCCCAAGCTCCACCATCTCTTTGGGGAATATTCTTTAAAAAAAAAAAAAACATACTCTTGCTCTGTCTGGCTTCCCTTCTTCTTATAGATGAAAAGATTGTGTGACCTTTTGAGAGACAGGTAACTAAAGTAAGAACTCACAATTTTTGGAAAACTTTTTCTTGTATTTCTAGGATTTTGGCCAGGTGAGTCTAGGTGTGAATAAGCTCTGCTCCTCCCTGGTATGAGGTTGACAGGACTATTAATTGCTGCTGTCTCCTAAAAACTTCCAGTACCTTCATCAATTTGTTCTCTCATGGAGGAAAGAGCAGGGAGAGAAGGGAGACTCACCAGCTGCTCAGGGGCATTCATGATTCTTGTAGCCAATGGAATGTGTCCTAAATTCCTCTCTCTACTACCGGTCTCCAATATTTACCATTGTCTATCAGTTATTTACCATCCTCCTTACAAAAGGGAAGTATGGGCATATTTCTAGCTCTCTCGTGGGCTAAGTAGTTGCCGTATGTTGGAACTAATATGGGAAGTGGTTTCTGCTAAGATAGTGATGAAATAGCAATGCTTACAGCGAGCTTTTGATCCAAGAATCTTTCTGCTTTACCTTTTGACCACTGTGTGTGTGTCTGTGTGTTTTGTTGTCTATCTCTTTTATGAACCTTGTTGAGAAAACTGAGTCATCAGTTGATTGAGTCAGATTTGTAGTTAAGATTTAAATCTTGGCTAACTGCTGTTCTCTATCCTTGACCAGGCTTTCATTGGATTATTTCAAGTCCCAACTCTGACACATGTTGCCTATGCTTGCCTATTAGGCAAGTCTTTAAAGTTATAAATCACTAAATCTAAATTGCTTTATGGCTATAAATGGCTGGTCTTAAATTTAAAACAATAAATTGGCAGAGAAAGTTTCCTCAATGAGAGTACCATACAATCAAGTAATAAACATTTATTATATGTCCACTGTATAATAGGCATAGGTGACATTAAAAAAATAAAAATAAAACAGTCCTTCCCTCAGGAAGCTTCCTCTAAGGAGAACCTACATACATATGTTATTATATACAAAATAAATACACAGAAATTTGGAGAGGAAAGGGTACAAGTTGTGAGGATCTAGAATATATAGGAAATATTGGACTAGTGTGATGACCATGTTTGCACCTTGGATACCTTAGAATCAACTGGAGTCAGAATAGGCAAAAGTCTTTATTCATGGTCTTTAGCAGTAGAAGTGAAGGGAATGGGTGCGCAGGATCTCTGTGACCTCACCTGTTAGTCTCCTGCCCAGAAGTGACTCTAGCTAGTCTCACTCAACCTCTAGTCCCTCCCACAACTCTTTGTATACACCAAACGATTGGGCCAGCACAGAATAGTGGGAAGGGCCATTTTCCAAGCATATTCTTATAGAGTATTGTCCAATCGGTAATTAGCCTCAAGTGCTAAAAAAATTTTTTTAAGTCACATATCTAGTAGATTGTAGATTCTTTGGTATGTTATAAATTGATAGATTACAAATTCTTTGAGGGCATGTGTTCTTTCTATCTTTGTAATTTTCTTGATAAGCACATGACCTTTCTTGTGGTGTGTATTTAAGAAATGTTGACATTAATTATTGAGAGCTGCTGTTTTAAAATTGTTTTCGTATAGTGAATTCTACAGGTGGAATATACATTTTAAAAACGACTGATCAGTCATCTAGGTAGTTTCAGAATGACTGAACTTACCTGCTAGGAGTAGAAATTGGAACTTTATAATAAGAGGTGAAAAGAGAGGTGGTTTGGGGTTAGTTTCACTGCATGTGTAAGGTGTCAGGGCTTCTGCCTCCTTTTCCCGTAACAATTTTCATTTAGCTGGTTTCATTGCTATATATGCTTATGTAAGATTGTGGGCTGAGTTAAAGCATCTGTTCTGTATGGAAAGTGATAGTGGTTTTCAGAGGAGAAAAAGGTGGTGGTGTTGGAGAGGAAGGACAGGGAAAACTTTTGATTCTAGAAGTGTGTTAATTCAGTAATGTGAGTGAATGGTAAAAATGAAGTTTGGACCCTCAGTTTTCTCTTGTTTTTGAGTCAGAGGTTTTCTGAAATTTGTGGGACCATGGAGCTGTCTTTGTTCATTTTTTTCCTCATCTTGGAAGCTCAGAGATCTCCAGGTGTTGTGTTATGGTAGGGCCTAGAGGTAGCTGGAGTAGACACTCACGAAATACTCCTTTACCTTGAATTCAGGTTCCATGAAACTGAATTGATAGCCACCATACTTGCTTATGTCTTGAGAAGGAAGAGAGGAGGATGTGTGTGTGTGTGTGTGTGTGTGTGTGTGTGTACAGAGAGAAGGAATAATAGGGAAGTAAATGTATTTCCATGAACATATGATCCATTGTGCCAGATCAAATGTATTTCCATGAACATATGATCCATTGTGCCAGATTATACTATACTTCTCAGCAACATCAATATCAGAATCTTAATTGACATGTGCTGTACACTGATCCCTTCTGTTAATGAGCACATAAGCCAGGATATCCTTATATAAGTGGAGAGAGAGAGAGAGAGAGAGAGAGAGAGAGAGAGAGAGAGAGAGAGAGAGAGAGAGAGAGAGAGGAGAGAGAGAGAGGAAAGAGAGGAGAGAGAGGAGAGAGAGAGAAGAGTAAAGAGTATTATTCAGTTCAGTATTTGAATCTTATTCAGGCCAGGGTTAACTGTAGTGATTGAGGGGAATAAGGGTGAGTCTGTAATTGGAGTAGCTGCAAGGGAGAGTATCCATGGAAATCATATACTTCATTTCTTCACCTCTCAAAAGAGGAGCTTAGACTAAATGACTTCTAAAATCTCTCCCACCTCTAAGCCCTAAGATTCTACAAAGAGAACCAGCTTGTTAGCTGAATCAGTGTAGGAGGCCTTCAGAGAAAGACTAGTATTTAAACTTATTAAATGATAGCAAGGAGACTGTCTTCAAGAAGCTTACCATGTAGCTAAGGAGTCAAGAAGTAGGCATGTGAAAGATAGTAATGGTTAAAATGCCAACAGAATTTTACAGATTATCTCTCTGATCGAAATTCAGAGAAAAGGCTAGAGGAATGAGATGAGTGGCCCAAGAGGACTTTGAACAGGTGTGCCTAAAGCAAATGGGCAGCAATGAAGTTGGGTGGGTGGAGGGTGGTTTTTGCCAACTAACACAAATTATAACTTGCACCTTCCACAGTTCTGTGTGGTTTCTTTGTTCTGAGATGTGCTGCTGGTAAACAAGTGGGCCATTCCCCAACAGTAGGCCAGTTATCCTGGTACAGAAACTCTCAGGAGTGTTCCTGCTGACAGGGTGGGGATTTGTGTCCAGTCTCCTTGTCAAAACCTTCTCTTTCTGTTTTTGATAGTAAATTTTCCTGTGACTTTCCCCCTCCCACCACCACCTTTTCCCTGTCTTTGCCAGATCCCTGCTTTGATGATTACCATCTGCCCAGCTTAATTTTCCCACTAGTTTCATTTGGATGGTCTTCATTTTCTAGACCAAAAGCACTATGTGATGCTGTCGTCCAGTATTCAGATATATATCTGAATATTTTGTATACATATATGTAATGTACATACCTGGTAACTGGGCATTTCTGATGGTTGCCATTCAAGGGTTATTTTTGTTGTCGGGAAGGGACTGTTGGGAAGAGGATAATAAGGGTAACTAATCTGTTAACTATTGCCCCATAATAGTTGAGATGTCAAATAGGCAGTTTCATTCCTATTGTAGATAAAGCTCTTAGTATTGTAGTGGAAAGATGATTAATTTTGGGGTCAGAGGATCTAAGTTCAAATCCCAGGTCTTCTACTTATTATCTGTATAATAATCATTTAATCTGTCACTTAATTCTAGTTTTTCATTTTCTCATATATAAAGGGATACTTTTTCTCTTCTAGCTCTAAATATTTTATTCTTCATTCATGTGTGAATACTTTTGTGTGCATGTGTATATTTGTGTGTAACAGGTTATTTCTGATTAGAATATGATTATAATCAGGTATAGATAAGGACATTTTTAAGTTAGAGTGGCAATCATGAAGTTAAGGTAGGAGGTGGAAGAATGTTTTATCTATAGACATATACTGATGCTTTTTTCCCCCCAAGACCCCAAATTTCTGGGCACTACCACCTAAGTTTCCAGTAAACATTCCCTCCCTTAAAAAAAAAACTTTACTTTTTAATTTTGTGTTTATGGTCTTTGTGCTTTGAAATAATTTTGCCGTTCCTTCTTGCCAGCTGTGCCTGGAACAGGAGGAATAAGCCAAGACGTTTAGAAGTTGTGGTTTGCATCTGAATTCTTGGTGTTTGCCAGGGGTGGCTGGCTTGTGAGCCCTGAAGTAGGATAGTTCCTTAGCTCAGTTAAAAAAAAAAAAAAAAAAAAAAAAAAAAAAGCAAAATAGAGAGTGCTCTGCAAATCTTATAATGCTCAAACTACATACAGAGTATCATTCTGGAAATGTTGAGTCCTTGCCTCTTCACATTGAGGATGCTTGGCCTGCTGGCCCTTCATCCTTTAAAGCAAGAATGTATTATTGCTTTGGTTGTGGTTTTTCATGGGGGGCAGGGTGTTGCACTCAGGAATGGGTTGTTTTCTTGGTACCCACTTCTCTTATTTTTAGGCTTCTCTGTTATAGAATGAAACCATCATTTGCCAGGTCCAGATCACCAGAGCTCTAAATCTGTGAATAACTGTTACTAAGTATTTGGAGTTGAAAAGTGGTCTGTACAGATCAGTGTTAGCATGTGGGAAATGCCCACAACTGGCAGATAACCTGGTGAAAAATTTTACTTTCCTTCTGGCTGTTTTCTTATTGAGTCTTTTAGAGGACTGTAGAGCCATGGCAAAAAACAAAAACAAAAAAACAAAAAACAGAAACAGAAAGAAATACCAATAAGAACAACAGCAAACCAAGTTAACGACAATGAAACCCAAACCAACAGCATTGGTTTCCCAAAGAAACAAAACAAAAACCCCACAGCCCCTTCCCCAATCCTCTGATGGACTATGACTGAGGTTTTATTTGCTAGAGGTAGGAGAATGAAGAGTAATGCTGAAAAGAACTGGTAGGCAATGGGGCACGAGGTGGGGGGGAAGCTGCAAAAGCAAACGAGCTCCCCCAGAGCCCATGTGTTGGGGGCGGGAATGAAGGAAACATGGGCTGTGTTTTTCTTTTTTCGCACCACTTTTATTTCAGTCATGCTAGGAAGGCTATTTCAGAATTCTCTCATTTAACTCCAGCAGCTGTTCTCAGGATAATAAGGGAAGCAGCATCTTGTTGCAGTTTGGGACCAGAGCATATGAAAGCAAACAGGCAGGAGACCAGGGGAGAAATGTTGGTTTTAACAGTGAGCAGCCTCTCTCAGGGTAGGCACAGAGCATTGTCACAGGTGCCTCCTTCCAAGGAGAAAGACACCAGTGATTTCAGAAAGGGGGAGCAGGTCAGCATTTAATTTAATCTGTTCTAAAGAGTTTCCTATAAGGCCACAGACAAACAGCACTTTCTATGAAAAATAAACAAGCCTGAGTGTTTGAAAAGGAAAGTCAGATTTTTCTTGCAAAATGAGAATACAATACTGCAACAACTGTCCTGGATAATTGAGAAGGGGAAGAGAGAATGGAGATCCCCAGAGTGATGGGACATCTTTTTTTGAAAATAAAGTGTGGCTCATTCTTCTTAGTCTTATTGTCAAATTCTTGATGTTTTTGTCCTCAGTAAAACCTCGTACAATCCTGGGGGTGATGCAGAAGCAGATATTTGCTTCAGATTCTCTTTTAGTTGTAATAGTCTTCTTTACCTGCAACATCACAGTACAGATTCATTTTGTACTCTTGAAATATCAAGAGAAAGAAGTAGAATGGATACTCTTAGAAGAGCAGTCAACATTGATGGTGATTGAAGAAAAGTGGGAGAAGATGCTCGGGCTCTAGCAGCAGGATTCAGCAAGATGGGGAAATGAGATTGAAGCAACATGATCAGTGGTACAGCGGGTGATCGGGCTATCCGGTTTCATCAGACTCAGTTCCGACGCCATAGCAGAATCATGCCTTCTCACTGTGACTTTTTTTTTCTCCAGGGCTTCTGTTCTGCTGGTGTGGGACAGGGCTATTGCCTGGCACTAATGGGTCCCCGGCATGAAAACCTGGATCAGATTTGCATAAACACATGGGGAAGACACTGGTGGTCAACAGGCACATGTTGTGAGTTACAGGGGCAACTATTGCCAGCCTGCTCACCATATGTCCCAACACTGGTCCATAATCAAGGTTTGGCTTTTCTTTGGTTCATAAGCTATAGCTTGGCCCCAACTCTGGGTGGGATCATTGTAATTCATAAAGATGAGAATGGCATTTGGAATGCATTATCCACAAATGCTTATGAGCAGAATTATAGAATGTCAAAAGGGGAAAGGGACCTAAAAGATCATTCAAGCCAAATTCTTAATTTTACTGATGAGGAAACTGAGGCTCACAGAGGAGAAGTGGTTTACCCAAGGTCACACATTTATATGTTTAAAGGAGTATTGGTTAGAGTTAGGAACAGAGCTGAAGACTATTGTTTTAAATATGAGATAAACAAGGACAAAAGAAGAGAAATGACAACCACAGCCACATCTTTAATTAGTATATAAGATTACACATTTAGAACTGGAAAGAAATCGAGAAGTTATTGAATCCAACCTTGTAATTCCAGACTGGTGAAGAAGTGAATTGTCCAGGTCACATAGCTAATAAGTGTCCAAGATAAGATTTGAACCCAGGGCACCCTTACTGTAAGTTCTTTGTCATATTCACTACTCTGTGTTCTTCCTTCCTTCCTTCCTTCCTTCCTTCCTTCCTTCCTTCCTTCCTTCCTTCCTTCCTTCCTTCCTTCCTTCCTTCCTTCCTTCCTTCCTTCCTTCCTTCCTTCCTTCCTTCCTTCCTTCCTTCCTTCCTTCCTTCCTTCCTTCCTTCCTTCCTTCCTTCCTTTCTTTTTCTTTTTGTGAGACAATTGGGGTTAAAGTGACTAGCCCAAGGTCATATAGCTAGTAAGTATTAAGCATTTGAGGCTGAATTTTAACTCAGATCCTCCTGACTTGAGGGCTAGTGCTCTATCCACTGCACCATCTAGCTGCTCCTCTATGTTGTTCTTAATTGATGGTAAAGAGTTTCCAATTTCCCAGTCCTGTACTTTTTCCTCTACATACTGTGCTGACTCTACATAATGTCCCTGAAAATGGCAGTGGCAATGATTGAGGGGCATTCTCAGACAAAATTGACTTGACTTCTGACTGGAGTGATTTTTATGTATAGTAAAAACTCAAACTGTCATCTCCCTGGAAACCTCAGAATTTTGCTTTTGATGCCTTATTTTTATAATAATGACAGCTATTGGTGTAGTTAGGTAGCTCAGTATATAGAGCACTGGACTCGGAATCAAGAAGACTCATTTTTTTTTTAATGTCTATTTTATTTTATTATTTCATTTATTTCTTTATTTTTATTAATAGTTTTTATTTACCAGATATTTGTATGGGTAATTTCACAACATTGACAATTGCCAAACCTTTTGTTCCAATTTTCCTCTCCTTTCCCCCCCCCCCCCCGCCCCAGATAGCAGGTCGACCAATACATGTTAAATATGTTAAGAGTATAAATTAAATACAATATATGTATACATGTCCAAACAGTTGTTTTGCTGAACAAAAAGAATCGGACTTTGAAATAGTGTACAATTAGCCTGTGAAGAAAATCCAAAATCCAGGCGGACAAAATTAGAGGGATTGGTAATTCTATGTAATGGTTCATAGTCATCTCCCAGAGTTCTTTCGCTGGGTGTAGCTGGTTCAGTCCATCACTGCTCTATTGGAATTGATTTGGTTCATCTCATTGTTGGAGAGGGCCAGGTCCATCAGAATTGATCATCATATAGTATTGTTGTTGAAGTATATAATGATCTCCTGGTCCTGCTCATTTCACTCAGCATCAGTTCATGTAAGTCTCTCCAGGTCTTTCTGAAATCATCCTGTTGGTCATTTCTTACAGAACAATAATATTCCATAATATTCATATACCACAATTTATTCAGCCAATCTCCAATTGATGGGCATCCACTCAGTTTCCAGTTTCTGGCCACCACAAAGAGGGCTGCCACAAACATTTTTGCACATACAGGTCCCTTTCCCTTCTTTAAGATCTCTTTGGGATACAAACCCAGTAGCAACGCTGCTGGGTCAAAGGGTATGCACGGTTTGATAACTTTTTGAGCATAGTTCCAAATTGCTCTCCAGAATGGCTAGATGTTTTCACAACTCCACTAACAATGTATCAGTGTCCCTGTTTTCCCACATCTCCTCCAACATTCTGCATTACCTTTCCCTGTCATTCTAGCCAATCTGACTCATCTTTTTTTCAAATCCTCAAAGCTTTATATTCTTACTATTTGTGTGACCCTGGGCAAGTCACTTCACCCTGT
This sequence comes from Sminthopsis crassicaudata, assembly GCF_048593235.1. Classification (NCBI taxonomy): domain Eukaryota; kingdom Metazoa; phylum Chordata; class Mammalia; order Dasyuromorphia; family Dasyuridae; genus Sminthopsis; species Sminthopsis crassicaudata. The sequence continues at coordinate 538,607,926 of NC_133618.1, read as the reverse complement.
TATCTCAATTTCCTCACCTATAAAATGAGCTGGAGAAGGAAATGGCAAACCATACAGGATCTTTGCCAAGAAAACCTCAAATGGGGTCACAAAGACTTAAATATAGTTGAATAACAACAATAAATGATAGCTGTCATCTAATAATCTGGATTTGTTTTGGTTTTGGTTTGGTTTGGTTTGGTTTACAAAACATAAGACATACACTATGTCACTTGTTCCTCACAACAAACCTGTGGGATAAGTTGTACAACAGGATCAGAGAGATTTAAGAGACATGGCCCCAGTAAGTGTTAAGTGTAGAATTCTAACTCAGTTCTCTTGACAACCTGTGTCATACTTTTTCCTCTTCACTACCTACTGTGTCAGGAGTAGGCAAATAAAAATAAGTTGGCAATTTAAATATTTGTTCATTTGTTTCAGGCTTGTCTGATTCTTCATCACCTGATTTGGGTTTTTCTTGGCAAAAATACTGGAGTGCTTTGCCATTTCCTTCTCCAGTTTACATAACAGATGAGGAAACTGAGGCAGACAGAATGAAGTAACTTGCTCAGGATCATACAGCTAGGACATGTCTGAGTCCAAATTTGAACTTTTGGCTCCAGGACTGGCACTCTATCCACTATAGAAACCCCAATCTCAACCCAATTATTCAAATCCCAGCTTTGGGTGGCACAGGACCTGGAATCAGGAATACCTGGGCTCAATCTGGCCTCCAATCCTTCCCAGCTGATTAGTGATCCTGGGTAAGTAGTCTTGTAACCTCTGTTACCTCACTTATCTCAGATGTAAAATGGGAGTAATAAATAGCACCCATCTCTCAGGGTTATTGTGAGGATTATACAGGGTCATAATTTAATGCACTTTTCAAACTTTAAAGAGCTATATAAATGCTATTATCATTATTACATCCCAGGAACATTATAGATTCATTCCCATCCTCTAATTCTGCCGGTTGACAGGGTAGTTAATCAGCAGATATTTGTTGAGCTCTTGTCATAAGTCTGGCCTTTAGCTAGAGCTATGGGGAAGCACAAAGGTACATACAGTCCTTCAATATGGAATGCTTTGAATCCCTTAGATGATGGTCAGGATGATGATGTAATTCAGTCCAGGCAAGAGCTTTATTAGTTAAGAGGGGGAAACTTTTCTTTACTAGGTCCCAACTTAGGGAAAGCATGACTATACATATGCCATTAGGCTGAATTATGAGATATGTAGCATCCAGAACAGAAGTCATAGTTCTGTTTTGCTCTGCCCAGGCTGCACCTTACTGAGGGTAACATGTCCAGTTCTGGTTTGTGGAAGGATGTTTATCAAGGTGATCAGACTGAGACCTTCCAGTTGTTGGTAGAAGGAACTATGGATGTTTTCTCTGTAAACTAAGGGACATGAAAATGTGTTCAAGTATTTGAAGGATTATCATGTCAAAGAGATTTGATTTACTGTTACCTGAATCCCAAGAAGAGAACTACAGAAAGGATCAGTGGACCAAAGCAGCAGAGGGGCAGAATGGTTGTCGCCTTTCCCATCAGAAAAGCCATGGACACAGCCATCCAACAACTCATCTGAAGCTTTATCTGGTAGCAACTCGACAGAATTCAACAGGATTCAATAGAAATCACATCCTCTCTCAATTTGGTGAATGACAAGAATTTGAGAATTAAAAGAGGCTGCCTAAGGAATAGAAAGAGTTTATCCAGCCATACCTCCCAAACTTTTATAGAAAACAAAAAGCACTACAAAAGTGGGATGGATCTAGGAAGAAGGTTCCTTCTCTCTATAGAAGTCTTTGGACAAAGGCTGATGTTCACCTGTTGTAGATATTGTCAGGGGGAATTCTTGCTCAGATATGGATTGATACAGATGGTTTTTAAGGTCTCTTCCAACTTAGTGAGATATTGGTTAATAAGACTTATAACAAAGAGATACCTTTCTGTTTAACTCTTAGATAATCAGAAAATTGATCAACATTTTGCATTCCCTGAGCATTATGGTTAATTGAATATTATCATAGTAACTTTTTAAAGGACTAGAGACTTCTGAAGGGAAAAAAAATGTGGCAAGTTTGTTGATATTTTTAATCATCCTGGTTTTGCTATATGCAGCCTATAGATTGCCAGACTTCAGACTCTGGAGATAACCAGAACAAAGTTGGAAAAAGTGATCATATACATAATCACATTTGTTCCTCTGTTAGGTACAACAGATATTATTACCCCTATTTTATAATGAGGAAACTGAGACTCAGAGAGGTTAAGCAACTTGTCTCTGGTCATACCACTGTAAGTCAGTGTTGGGATTTCAACCTAGGTTTTGTGACTGCATATTCTATAAAACCATCTGACATTTATGTAGCACTTTAGAATTTTCTTGTTATCTTTACACAGCAAGTCGTTTCATCTGTGGACACGTTTCTTCACTTAGGCTGGACAAGTCTTTTATGGTTGTTCTTAAAGCCTGGTTTAAGTCATCATAGGTTTAGCCATATTTTCCAAGTATGTCTGATGATAAACATAACACTACCATTGAGTCATTTTGATTATGATATTGGAAAATAGGGCTTTATATGTCCCCAAAGCACTTGACTGCACCCCCTAGAGCCTTTATGGTTCTTTACATCATCTTTGTTTCAAAGTATCCCATTAAAATGATAACCCTTCCCAGGCACATTTTATATATGTTGTCAGACTACGATATTATTAACAGACCACCAAATTGCGTTTGGTCTAAGTCCAAGAATCCTCCCCAACTTGAACGTTTGATTATCTGCCACTGACAATGCTCAATCTTTAGTTCACTGAAGAGAATCTGTTTATTTCATGGTTTTTAGAGTTAGATTGCAGGAATCCAGTATAATTTACTGTATTGTTACCATCTGGTTCCTCAGAGTCTGTTTCTTTTGGTTTTAATTGTGCTTCTTGGGAAACACATAGATACACCCTATTGGAAAAATAAGCCCCTTCCTCTCTTTTTTTCTACAAACACTTAGGAGGTGTGGCTGAACAAAGTCCTTCTATTCCTCAAAGGGCCTCTTATTATTCTCACTATCTTACACTCTATATACTCTCTCTCTGCTCCCCACCCAACTCAGAAAAGTTTGTGTCTAAGTATACCGGGTTTTAGACTATTTGAATAATATTGTCTTAGAAGAGTGATAGTCTGCAAATTGAGAGAGGACAGTGCCTCAAATTATAGATGGGTAAATGTGACTTTTGTTTTTGCCTAAGTCTCTTCTTCCCAAACAGACTATTTCCCCTGGTACAAACAGCACATAGTACTGTTTGCATTGGCCTCCTGAGTTGAGTCACTAGCTACCAGATAAGGACTTCAAATGAGTTTTTCAGTGCCTGTGGCTACAGCCTTTCTTAGATGAGCTGTTTATAGGAATGCTAGGATGGTAATTCTCTTCCCATGTTTGGTTGCCTGTGTTGGGTGGGGAAACAGAGCCCAGACATTGATGTGGTGGTGTAGGCTGGACCTTCTCACTTTTTCTTGATGAGTAGCTACTTTTGATTTCTCTGATGTCTTCTTTTGACTTGATGAGAATGGTCAGGGGATGATAAAGAGCTCTAGTCTATAACTGAAGAATGGGCATGGCAAACTTGTAAGATCCCATGCCATTTGTGGCAATGTGGGCTAGCTTAGAAAGTGTCCTCTCTCTACTGTTGTTCCTTTTTCCCAATTGAGCCTGGCATTCCACTGTCCCTTCTCTGTTCTATGTGACTAAGACCTCCCTTGTCCAAGGACCTACTCAAGTGTATCAATCCATCTATAAACATTAAATGGGTGCATACTTTCTATTTGAGGTATAATGTTGTTTTTTTTTTTAAATTAAAGCTTTTTTTATTTTCAAAGCATATGCATGAATATTTTTTCACATTAACTCTTGCAAAACCTTGTGTTCCAATTTTTCTCCACCTTCTCCTCATCCCTTCCCCTAGATGACAAATAATCCTATATATGTTAAACATGGTAAAAAAATATTTTAAATCCAATATATGCATACATATTTATACAATTATCTTGCTGAACAAGAAAAATCAAATCAAAAAGGAAAAAAAAGAGAAAGAAAATAAAATGCAAGCAAACACCACCAAAAGGATATATAACCATAGCAGTTGATGATAGTATCAAGTAGTTCAGTCATTAGAATACAAACCTTGGAGTTCAAATGTGGCCTCAAGACACTTACTAGCTATAAGATCTTAGCTCCAACCTTTCAGGGTCATGGTGAGATTCATATGAAATGTCTTTTCTTCTTTTCTGTGCATTTAAAAAATTATATCAATGATATTCTGTTTTTAAGTATCACTATTGCTAATTCTTCTTCTCCCACCTTTACCCTCTATTTAAAAAGAAATTATTAAAAAAAATAAAATAAACTCCTCATGTTCATGTCTAGAAAATGTATATTTCTTTTTGTATCTTGATTCTGTCTCTTCTCGGTCAGATGAATAACATGCTTTACTTAGGCTTTTTGAAAGCACAGTTGGTCATTGCACTGCTCAAAATTCTTAAGTCTTTCAGAGTTGTATTTTCTTTACTGTATTGTCCTTGTGTAAATTGTTCTTCTCCTTGTGCTTATTTCTCTGTGCATCAGCTCCGACTACTCAGGATTCTCTGAAGTCTTCTTATTAATCATTTCTTATGGAGAATAATTTTATTATATTCAATATTAGTTTGTTCAGCCAATCCTCATTTGAAAGAGATTTAATTTAAACTTCTAATTCTTTTTCCCATTCCCTCTTTCAGTTCCCCCTTTGGATCACAAAGTTTGCTTTAGTTGTATACATCTCTTCCCTGGTATTAGCCACCCTCTTACCTTAGTCTCTCTGTTTCCTTGCTGAGTTTGATATATTTCTATATCAAACTCTGGGTGTGCATGAGTATGCGTGTGCATGTGTGGATTCAACCCTTCTTTGTCTGTTTCAGGTAAGAGTGAATTCCCATCTAATGCTTTCCTCTTCCCTCCTTTCATATTTGTGGAGTCCTTTTTTATATACTCTAAATATAAGAAATAGCAAGTTCTACTACCTTCTTTCTCATTTCTATATTTCTTTCCCCCTTCTTACAACTCTCTGAACAGAATCTACCCAAGGTTTTCTTATTTCTTTTCTTATTTTTTTTAAAGCTCTCAGGACTCTTTGACAACATTAAGGCCCTCCTTGGACAGTTATTTTTTTTCCCTCTTTTAGAATGTTAGCCTTTCATCAGTTAGTCATCAAACATTTATTAAGCACTTGCTGTATGCTAGGCACTATGTTAAGTGCTGGAGATATAAAGAAAGACAAAAACATGGGCCTTAATTTGAAGAAGCTCACATTTTAATGGAAGAAATGATGGGGAAACAACAATACACACACACACACACACACACACACACACATACACACACACACACACACACATATAAAGTGTCTGTCTGTCCACATACACTTAAAGGAAACCAGGGAAACCAGTACCCAGTGAAAAGGCAAGGTCAGGGTATGGAATGGCATCATCACACAGACTTTTCCAATTACTCAAAAAAAATTACCTCTCTAGGTTTTCCTGCAGTTTGTATTTCATAATTGTTCTCTTTAGAAGTGCTTGAATGTCCTCTATTTCATTAAAGGTCAACTATGTTTTCACTTTTGTAGAATTATACTCAATTTTGCAATGAGTTATTCTTGGTACAATATCTAACATTTGCCTTTTGGGATATTGTTTTCCAAGATTTCTTCATTTATAGTAGAAATTGCTGTATCTTATGTGAATCTGACCATAATACCTTGGTGGTTGGACTCTTTTTTTTCTGGAAGCTTACAGAATTTTTCCTTAATGAGGAAGCTTTTAACAAATTCCCTTTAATAAATTTCTTTCAGGAAGTGAATGGCAACATTTTTTCCTGTATTTTTCATTTTATTCCCTGAATCTAATAGATCTGAAATGTTTTCATTTATAATTTCTTTAAAAAAAATGTGCACTTTTTTTTTTTTTAATCCTGGTTTTAAGGACGTCTAAGTCTTCTTAGATTATTTTTCCTATATATGTTTTCTGGCCATTGTTTTTCACAGAGGATAACTTACTTTTTCTTTTATTTTTTTAATCTTTTGGTTTTAGTCTTGCTATCATTATATAGTCATTGTTTTTTGTTTGTTCTAGTTTGATTTTCAAAGAGTCTTTTACTGGGGTTAGGGGAAGCTTTATATTCTAGCTTTTTATTCTCCTAATTCTTTACTTTAGAGCTTTAATTTCCTTTTTATCTTTTGCTTTATATCTTCTAGATATTTGTGTAATTCTTGTGGAAAATTCATTTTTCTCCTTGAGTCTCTGCTTTATAGTTGTGGAATTAGCCTCTTCTTTTGGAATAATATGTATATCTGTAATTGTTTTTATACTGGTTGGTGTTTTCTTTGGTTCATTCATTCCTCTAGCTGTACATGAACTGGGACTTTGTGCATTGCCCATTGCTGTGCTTTTGTATATGATAGTTGACTCTGATCTTTCTTATATGGGTTGCTTTGTTGAACTCTGTCTTGAAGGATAGCTCCCTCCTTGGTTTGAAGTCTGGAATGCTGAATCTTCAGGGCTCTATATGGCACTTCAAGATAGAAGGCAAGGGATTTCTGAGTTCTGAACCTCTGGTTACTTGAGTTCTCCTGTTCTGGTCACTGCTCCTGCCATTCTTCATCCCTTTTGACCAATCTTAAGTTTTTTTTCTGGAGAACCCATTGCTCTTATTGCCTCTGGACACAAAACTTTGCAAACTTTATGGATCTCTTGTCTGTTTCTAGTAGAGCTCCTAACTTGTTTGCTTGTGCATTGACTGGCTTTTTCGACAATACCTTTTACTCTTTGCCTATCAGCTCCTGGCTGGCTTTTTTTATGTAGTTCTGGAGTAGAAGAAATCAATCATTATTTTTTCTCATTATATTTATTTTAGTGTGAATTTTAGGCTTTTCTGTCGCAGGTAGGTGGGAGCTGGGCAGTTTGCCTCCTTGCAGACAGCTATCTTGGCCATTAAGTTCAAGTTCACAGGATGTTAGCTCTGGAAGGGACCTCCTACATAGCATCTCTCCTGTCCCTTTTACAAGCATGAAAATTAGAGCCTTGAATCCTAGCTGGAGGAAAGAAGTCATCTTCTGAAAAACCAACCTCTAGACAAATGGATAGCCCTTCTACAATTGAGTAATGACATGGCTTTAGGGAGGGTAAAATGGTTTAGCTGAACTGATTCTGGACAAGTGAACATTAAACTTAGGCACAGGTTTGACAGGTGGTATATAAAGTCTGCCCCTCCCTTTTACATGCCACTCCTCACCTACTTCTGTTTTAAATGCTCTGGAGGACATTGTGCCCCTGGCAAATTAAAGCTACTAGAAAATATGAAAACCCACTCTGGTCTTGTAGAGACAGTAGGAAAATATTGATGACAGAAGAGCAAGCCACTGAACTTCATGATTGGTTTTTCTCTAAGAGTCCTGAGGGATCTGGCACGTCAGACTCCACCAACATGGAGCAAAGAGCTTTTTAGATATTCTTTTCATAAGGTGAATTCAGCACAAAATGATCTTATTGTTTCAAGCTATGCTCAAAATTGCTACCCCGAGGAGAAGGTTGGTGAGGCAAGAAGGAATATGATTACATGGAACATAAGGCTTGCTCGGGCAAGTAGTAATGACTGCAGATAACTGTGTGGGTAACAGGACTGGTGCTTTTAACTTAATAAATATACATTATTCTAATGTACCCAGGAAAGATCTGGAGATTATAATTACTTAAAATCTGCTTTACAAGCATTTAGGAAAACACATTGGACTGTGCCATTCTCAAAGGAAAGTAGCCATGCACACTTAACAGGTGTCTCAAGGAAACGTTTATTTATTATTGAGAGATAATATAAGGGAGTGGATGAAGAGCTGGCCTTGGAAGCAGCCAGTTTTTCTTTTTTCATTTATTGGATATGAGATCCTGGGACAGTCACTTGACATTTTAGATCTCTAGATAATGCTCTAGACTATTAGTTGAACGTACTGACCTACATTGGCAAAAGAAGTTTCATCATGTGGGAGTTTCCTATATGGATGAAATTACAATCTCTCTTTTACCTTTAAGAGAGAACACCAGTGAGTTGCAACTAACTAAAGTGGCATACTTGTTATTGGGAAACCTACAAAAGTCACAGTCCTTTCTTCCCTGCTTCCCTTACTTTTTTTCTTCTTTCTCTTCATTTCTATCTTCCTCCCTTTTCTTTCTTTCCCTTCCTTCTCCTCTCTCCTTCCTTCCTTCCCTGCCTTCCTTCTTTTTCTTCTTTTCATTCCTTTCTTTTTCCCTTTTCTTTCTTTCCTTTCCTTCTCTTCTTTTCCTCTTTCCTTCTCTTCCTTCTTTCTCTTTACTTATGAAGGTACCCAGGAATAATGACTCAAGAATGGTGGATATTTCCTAGAAATTGGACATTTGGAGATATTGATGAAGAAGCCATCCCTTGATAGTATACTCAGTTGATTTTTCCAGCCTTTTTTTTTGTGAATTTATTTAGTACCTTTTGTTGTTGTTCATTTATTTTCACTTGTGTCTAACTCTTCATGACTCTTGGGATTTTATTGACAGTGATACAAGGGTGATTTGCCATTTCCTTCTCTAGCTTATTTTACATGTGAGGAAACTGAGGTAAATGGGGTTAAATAACTTGCCCAGGGTCTCACAGTAAGTGTCTAAGGCCAGATTTGAACTCAGGAAGTTGAGTTTTCCTGACTTTATGCTTGACAGTCTACCTACTATGCCATCTGACTGCCTTATTTAGTATTAAGGAATGATATTGCTTGAGTAGATAGTAACTATAATTATTAATTACACTCAGAATTTTTCAAAAATAAATCTTAAAAAAATTTTAATGGGGGTACTAGGCCTGTCTCTATCAGTCAGACTCACCCATGACCTCCTAAAAACTTCTAAATCTTAAAAAAAATTGTTTTGACATTAGGTTACCCTGTCTCGCCCAGATTTGCCCAAGCTCTACTTGGCAACTTCTAAATCTTTTGCAAACAATCATGAGTCCTTAGGACATTTTCTCTCTATGCCAGAAGACAGGGTGATGAGCTCTGATGTACCTTGATATGTTGGAGTCTGGTTTGTCCTGGTCTTTTAATCATGGGAAGCCATTTAGGCTCAATCTGCACAAGATGCTTCATCTCTTGCCTCTAGGAGTTTTCACTGGATGTGCTCCATACTTGGAACTTACTTTCTCCTCATCACCACATCCAAGATTCTGTCAAGTCTCATGTTCTGCAAGAAGACTTTCCCAGTCTTCTTCCATTGTAGCACCTTTTCATTCAGATGATCACTCATTTCTCCTGGATGGATCTTGTGTACACATAGTGGTTTATCTCTTGTCTCTTTCTGGTAGAGAGGGCTCTTTGAGAGCACAGACCTTTCTTTACATATTCTCAGTGCCTGACACTTGGTAGATACTTAGTAAATGCTTGTTGCTTTGACTTCACTTAGAAATCATCTTATATCTACCATGCTTGGGAAAAATCTCTCCTTGGCAACATGCTCAACAAATAATCCTGTAGGCTTTGCTTGAAGAACTCCTGAAATCATGCATCATCCGTGTTCTGCGGAGCCTTGTTCTCTTGCTCCAAAAGCACTCTCTTCCCAAATACCTTAGGAAGTACCAGTAGTGTGAAAGACCAGATTACTTTCATTCTGGGAGTGTCCGTTTAGATTCTCATAACTAATTTTTCTAGGGTACTTTAAGGTTGCAAAGTATTTTACATATGTGAGCTTATTTGACCCTCACAACAACCTAGTGAGGTCAATATTGTTTTTATTCCTGTTTTACAGGTGAGAAAAAGCACCTTGCCCAGGATCACAGGGTAGTAAGTGTTTAAGGCAGTATTTTAATTCTGATTTTCTTGGCATCAAAGCCCGAGCTCTATTCACTGCCTCACCGAGCTGCATTGTTGGTCATTTAGAACAATTCCTATTTTTGTATGAGAGAAAAAAAATCTATGGAGATGAAGTGATTTGCCAAAGTGCATACAACATATCTAGGGTGGCTAGATCACTCAATAGATAAGCGTTGTAGACCCGGAGTCAGGAAGACCTGAATTAAAATTTGATCCAATATATTTATTAGCTATGTGACCCTGGTTGAGTCACTTGACCTTGTTTGTCTTATTTCTTTAATTTGTAAAATGACCTTGAGAAGGAAATGGCAAACCACTCCTGTATATCTGCCAAGAAAACTCTACATGAGGTCACAAAGAGTTGAATACAACTGAGAAAAAGACTGGAAAAAATTATGTGCATACACACACACTTATCTATACACATGCTGTCTGTCTGTCTATTTATCTATCTATCTATCTCAGTGGTAGAATTAGATAGGTCTTCTATCTCCTGGACCAGTATACTCTCAGCTATCTGGTGATGCTCATTCTCAAGGAAATAATGGTCTGAGAAAACCCATCAAAGGATGTTAAGCTAACCTGGATTCTTGGTGGACATTTAACTCCCTTCTTCTAACTCTGGATACACACCCACCCTACTTCCTTAGAATAAACCTGGCTTTATCAGAGTTAGGATCAGGGTCTCATAAACAATCGAGGAATATTTATTAAGTGAACACATGCTTGTGTTTTTCTCTAGGCACTGGCCAGAAGCTAATCTAAAAAGACTGGGTGTCTGCTCGTTGGATCTTAGAGCCTCAATGCAAGGCAGCATAAACAAACACCAACATGAAGGGAAGGATTTTTACCCTGTTACAGCTCAAACATTTAAAGAGGGGAAGGAAACAGACCCAGCTTACCTTCCTGTTTATTTTTTTTTAAGAGTCCTCTTTGGTGGTACCATTGAATTTTATGGGTGGAAGAGAAGCATGGATGTGGGGGTGGGGTGGGAAGAGGAGAAGAGGTAACTAGCAAGCCCAAGGATAGGAAGGATGAGGAAAAGAATAAGTAATATAAAAGCATTACACCGTTGGATACTAGCTAGTGAGATGAGTGACTATGGACAAATCACAGTTCCAGACCTTAGTTTCTTTAAGTATAAATTAAAGAGGAAAGGAAGAGATGGTCTTAAAGGTCTCCATCTGCTCTAAACTTCTGTGATTGGTTTCTGTGAAATGCAAAAGAAATCCATTTCCATGGACTACATTTCACCAAGATAACACTCTGACCAAAAGCTTTGAATATTCCGACATGCCCAGAGAATTTTATACCCCAAGCTTTTTAGCAGGAAATAGTTGAGAGAAAAGTGGCAGTAAAGTGGCCCAATCCTCCTTCAGGTCAGGTAAGGAAGAGGAATGGTTTGCAGTCCATGACATTAAAACTGAGCGGCAGATTAGGGTAATGGATAAAAAGAGGGCCAATATTGAAATCAGGAAGGCATGGGTTTGAGTCCTGATGGATGCTAGCTGCGTGATGTTCAGTATAGACACAGTTCTTGAAGATGATAAATGACAGGGTTGCTGGTCTGCATTTTTGAAGGTAGTTTTTAGTTGCTTTTGTTGTTGTTCAGTCATCTCAGTCATGTCTGATTCTTCATGACCCCATTTGGGGTTTTCTTGGCAAAGATACTGGAGTGGTTTGCCAGTTCTTCTGCAGTTCATTTTATAGATAAGGAAACTGAGGCAAACAAGGTGAAGTGTCTTGCACAGGGTCACATAGCTAGTAAGTATCTGCAGCCAGATTTCTGTTTACTTCCAGGTCTGACACTCTGTCCACTGTATCACTCGACTTGACTCTACTACTGAAATATCTGGTCTGGACAAAACACTATTCAAAAATCCATGCTTAACCATTAGAGGGCAAAGGTTGTGATGTAAGTGAAAGTATGGTTTCCTTAACAAGGGACTAGTTAAATTCAGCAACTGGTTATTAACTCCTACTAAGTGGGCAATCCAGCTTCCTTGTATTGATGGTGATGATGATAAAATATTTATTAAGGGATTGCTGTATGTCAGATATTGAGTTAAATAAGCTCTGGGGACATAGATTTCAGTACACCACACATATGGACACACATAGATACATATTCCGATTTCATCCTTCTCATGACTTTTATTCTCCTTTTTCTTCTACTGCTTCTGTGATTAATAAGGGGTCCCAGGGAAGCTCAGCATTGGAACCTGAGAAATTTCAGAGGGTGAGGGAGAAGCAGGGCCCACTTAATTCTCCTGTGCTCTCTTACTCATTCACTGCTTCCCTCTCACCAGTCCCAAGGCTTGTCACTCTGGTTAACCGTCGGCAGTTCAGAAGCAAACCACAAAGTATAGCTGAGGTTCAGATATGCTCATTTTTAGGGTGGGGCTCGTGCTTTTCTTTTGCCACAGTGAGCTAATTAAGGAAAACAAGTTACGTGAGTTAGAAGAGAGCAAGCTACTTTGACAGAGCATTTCAGAGGGCTCACTTTGACTGTAGGGGCAGGAAGGGGGCAGGAGGCAGTTGGGGGAAGCAGATTGCTATTGTTTAAGTGGACTGTGCTTTTTTAATTCACCAAATTAGATGTTTGGGTTTTGGGGAGGAGGGGAGAGGAGGACATTTTCCAAGCTCCTTAAGTGACCTGGGGAAAGTACAGTCTGATGGACTGTGATCGAGTAAGCTGATGGTAGTTTACTTGTCTGTGGAGATAGAGCAGAGCAGAGTGGTTAAATGCTTTACAGATGTGGATGATAGGATGTAGAATGGTACTGGTAAGGTCATCAAACCTCTCATTTTACAGATGTGGCAACTGGGGCTGGGGGAGGGTAAGTAATATGTCCAAGGTTACCTAGGACTTGTGGCCAAAACTGACTTCCATGTCTGTGACCTGAAAATTGTTTGCCGCCATTTTGTTTTCTCCTGAACTCCACACAAGGAGTCAAACCTTAGAAATATATTTCACTTAATTCAGAAGCTAGAGAAGATATGTTACTAAAAATGTACATTTGATTTTCGTAAATTAAAGTATTTTTAAACATATGAGCCAAGTAGCTATTTAAAGGAAATCTGTTATAAACCATTTCATAAATTGAAGTTATCCCCTAATTTACCTTTGTGGAAATTTACTTTCCTGACTCAAATGTTCTTAAAGGAAAAAAGGTACTCCTATAAATAACATGTGTTAATACTCATCCATTATTGATTACTACTCACCTTAGAGAAGATGTGAGGTAGATATTTCCAGACTTAGTTTATTAGGATTTTTGTTAAAAGGCAAAGGGAATAAATAACCTGACAGTAGAAAGAAAAAAAGAATTCTTGAATATGCTAAAAGAAATTACTTTCATATGGAGCAGCAAGGTTAAATATCTATATAGGTAAACTCCCATCTTCTTATAAATATAAATAACATATATAAAGCATTTTGTAAGTCTCAAAGCATTATATAAATGCTTTCCTTTTTTTCTCCTCCTTTTTTTTTCCCTCTTCCTTTTTTCTCTTCCTCCTCCTCCATATTCCAAAAGTTAATATGTAAATCATTCGTTTGAAACTTTAAACAAATTTGCTCTTTGAAAAAAGCATTATTTTAAAAAATGATTCCCAAACTGGCATAGGAACTGATTCAACCCAAAATGTACTTAAATTAATACCTATAGTCCCACATAGTTTTATCATCCTTTATACTTTTGCTTTGAGGGAAAACGCATTTTGAATTCAAGGAACACATATCCACTAATAGTAGTTGGCAGTGATCTTGGGAATTCCTCCTTCAACCCTATTATTCATGGGGGTGCCAGAGAAAGGTGAGACTCCTAAGGCTTCTGTGGAAGTAATCAATAGAGTGGGAAGGTAGAAGGTAAAGGTCTTAGACATCACCAGAGGAAGCAGTGGTAGAGGGAAAAGAAGAAGCAAAGGGTAACTGTGGCTTTGATAAGTAAATATACTCATCTGGCAGGAGTGATGTTAAATGTTAGAGTTTATTATAGGTAAGATGCTTATAAATCTGGGACTTTCTAGATTATTAAAACTATATTGGTGTCACCATCTTGCAGTCAACCACTATTTTTTTTTTTTTTACTTTTCCCTTTCACTCACTCCCCATAGTTAATTATTCTGTCTTATTATATATATATATATATCCCTTTCTTCCCATTCCCAGTGACAATTGCAGGTTTGGTTATCCTTCATCCAAATCACTGCAATTATTTCCTTTTTGTTTTCTGTATCATTCTAGCCTCAAACACCTTTGCTCAGGCTTTCAACTATTTACAGAATAGATTTCAGACTCTGATGCCCAGTATTCAAATTTCTCCATATCTTGGCCCCAATTAATTTTCCAGTTTATCTCACATTATTTCCCAAACACTGCCTAAATTGGACAAATCAGGTTACTTACTTAAATTTTGCCCTCCACTGGCCTGCCTCCAAACCTTTGCTGAAATTAACCTTTTTTTCATGGAATATATTCCCTCCTTTTATCTATGCCTATTGAAATCCTACCAGTCTTTCAAAGCTATGTTTTGGTATCCTTGCTCTAGGAAGTCTTGTCTAATCTCACCCAGAAATAATCTTTTGTTCCTGACACTACTTGTAATATCAATGTATATCATAAATCGCCTTCTCATTTTGTATTATAATTATTTTTGTAGCAAATTTTTATCTACCTATTTTAAACTCTAAGCCCCATAAAAGTATATGAACTACAAATAATTCAGCTTTGTGTCTGTCTCTTGCATCATCTAAAACAGCATATCTAAAACAACATTTAATAAGACTTTGACCCACAAAGTTTTAGAATGTAGATATATGGCCCAGAATAATCTGTCATCAATTTAAAAGTCCTTTAATTTGTGAGAATTTGCTTCTGGGCCCAGAAATTTCAAACCTCTTGAAGAGATCTTTAATTCATGGAGCCTTTGGTCTGATTTAGTTGGGAGAATAAGAGGGGATTATGACATTCTTTTTTATTGATGATCCTGAAAATTCAGAGGAGGAGGATATTTTAGACTTTTTCCTTCTAGATTCTGAATGAATGGAATTTGGATTAATGAAGTCAGAGCCTCTTATTTCATTTCAGTTGGGCTTTTCCTGCTTCCTGTCCTTGCTGGCTTTCAATGCACTGGGAACATGTGTGTCTCATACTGCCACAGTTGCTTAAAAGTGAACTCTCTTGTCCCCTTACTAGAGGGCCCCACAGCTCTTCAGAAAAAACATTTTGTCTCTGGCATGTCTATGTGGTGTGTATGTCCATCTTGAATATTTCTAATTGTACTACTGATTTTCAACATCCTTCAAAAGGAACTTATTGTGTATAAATAGGACATGTTTGGTGTTTAATGAAGGGCCTACTATGTGACACTATTTTTTTTTTTAATACCTGTGAACATCTGACATTGAAAGAAATGAAAAGTCTTCCAGTATTTGATGTAGACTTACTGTAGTTTCAAATATTGTTGACTTTGTCAGACCCTAAATGAAACTGTAGCTTGGAAAAACATTTGTGGTCCAGAAATTAGGTAGATAGAAGTCAGTGACCTGTTTAAATCCTTGGGCGTTAGAAGAAGGTCTGAAATGTTAGTGGCAATATCTCTGTTTCTCTTTGTAGTTCTGTGTGAAACATACTCTCTTCTTTCTTCCTTAGTACCATCAGATAATTTTGTTGTTGTTCAGTTGTCTTTCAGCTGTGTCTTACTCTCTATGACCCCATTTGGAGTTTTCTTGTCAAAGATACTAGTGTTCTGCTGTTTTCTTTTCCAGCTCCTTTTTTTATAACATACAGGAATGAATAAATAGGGCCATAAAGCTAGTAAATATCAGAATCCTGTTTTGAACTCAGGTCTTCCTGTCTTAGACCTCTCATTCTCTCTGTTGTTCATCTAGTTGTCTCATAATTTTCTAGTGAGTGTAAATAGAAGGTGAAGTAGTTTCAGGTCAGTTGAACTGTTGATTGAATTAAATGTGTGCTTTAATCCTTAAAGCAATCTGAATTTTAAGCCTTGAGGCATTCCTTTCACTTGAGTGTTCCTCAAAAAAAGTATTCAAGTGTTGAGACTCAACTAGTGTGTATAGTTTTACCAGCAAGAGGACATATTAGTCTTTTATTTGAACATTTATATGAATGGTATTGTGAAGAAAATGACAAGATTCTTTCCATGTACACATAGAGTATGCTCTCCCACAGGTTGTATTATGATCAATGGGATGAGCACACCTGGAGAGAACACACGTGACCAATGAACATGCAAAATGACGTGTGTAGAACACATGATTAGTGACTCCACAAGGAGACAGTACATATAGGAACAAATATTGTCAGAGAACAAATGAAGAAGCACATGTCAGGCACTCATATGGTAAAGGTTTACACCTTTGTTTACAAAAGTTTACAAAGATTTACAATTTGTGAACATGGCAACTTAAACTTCTCATATTGCAGAGTTGCCAAAGCCCTCCAATATTATAACACTACTGTGCTGGACATCTATCTTCTCTGTTCACTACCAGTGTTGTGATTATTGCTAGGTATTTACTAATCACCTCTGTTGTATTACTTTAGTGGTCACTTCTAAACATACATGGGTACATGCAGGCTAAGCTTATCTCTGCTACCAGATTCTGGATATTTTTTCTTTGAGACCACCTACTGGTCATTTCTGGTCCTATCTGCTAGAAGATGGCTCCTAGAAAACTTTTCACTGATAAAATGAGTCTGATTTATCTTTAGGTAGTCAGAGGCTATAAATCACCAATCCAATCCAATCAATAAACATGCATTTATTAAGTGCCTAATGTAGCCAGGCACTGAGCTATAAGCTCTGCTACCACTGTCAGGGAGTTTACAGTCTAAAGGGGAGACAGTACACAAAAGGAATCGGGAAAGCAGGTGGGGGGGGTGTCCCTATCACAACATACCAGAAGGTGGAGGCATATTGCAGTATAGATTTGAAATCAGGTAGGGCAGCAGATGTATGGTGGATTTCACCACACATGCATAAATAAATACAGAACAAAAGCCAGGCACAGTTTCTGTAGATTAGGTCTGAGTCTTTTCTTTAAACTTCTTGTGTCTGGAAATTATGCTCCTCCTTCATCCTAGACAGCATTTGACTTAGGGTTAGAAATTCATTTTTGACTCCCATTAAACTCCTTATTGGGATTTTGTGTCCTCAAAACCAATTTCAGCAGACTTTACCAAAGAAAATGATAGGAGTGTGAAACTATGACATCATAATTTTCCCTCCTAATCCATCTTCCATTTCTCCTCTTCCATGTCTTTTCCTATATCTAATCTTCTGGGTTTGCCACACCAGTAAATTTGAACCACAATAAAAGCGAGGCAGAAACAAGATTATTGCCCTCTATAATTCTGCCCAAATTCCTACCTTTGTTATATAGATTTCTGTCATCAACAAAAAGTCAAACCAACAAAACACATAATGCTTAGTTATATGGTACTTTATTTTGATCAGGATAAAAAAAAATTCTTTGTCTCCCTACTTATGGATAAAGAATCAGAATGTTAGAGACTTTTTTCATGACTATATTAACTAAGCATTTGGGATTCTGGCCTGAGTTTTGAAAGACTGAGAGACAGATGGTAACAATAGAAATATGAACTGGTTTCAGGAACTTAGCAGTGTTGTGGTTGGGAGGCTTTGTTTATTGGGTCTAGAATTTTACATGTCTAGGAGGAATTTGAGCATTTGAAACTTGGGTCTCCATTTAACAGAAATACCTTCTGTCAAGTCAGCATGGTGTAGTAAGTGCTAGATTTGGAGTCAGGAAGAACTTAGTTTAAATTGTATCCCAGAAACTATATCTCTGTGACTGTGAGCAAGTCATTTAATCTCTTTTGGCCTCAGTTTATCATCTGGAAAAAAAGGGGTTTAGACTAAATAATCTTCTAAAATCATTAGATAATTAATTATTCACACACACACACACACACACACACACACACACACACACACACACACACACACACTGCAGAACACAGTGAAAATTTAAAGAAGTGAAATATAGCATTCCTGCCCTCAAGGAGCTTATAATTTAATTGTATCATCTTAGTCTTTTTTTTTTCTCTAGACTATAGTTTCTTCATCTATCAAAAGAGGGACTACACTGATTGGATCATCAAGGTCCTCCCCTTTAATATCAGGCAAAAATCAAAAGACTTAAAAAGTTAAATAAATATTTTTAAAAACATATTCCAAATGCCTATGTTAAACGAGCAGGAAGTAACTGATTTCTAGAATGGGGACTTTACCCTTCTGTTCTCAGTTTATTTGACCGGAGGCTTTTAGGGAAGGAGGCAGTTCTGTCCTTATCAGTAAGAAATGAAGGTGTTGTATTAGTCTCAAATTGTTAAATTTGAATGAATAAATTTAAGAAGCATCTATTAAGCACTTACTGGATGCTGGGAATACAAATACAAAATGAGATAATCTTTACCTTCAATATAAGGAGTTCACATTCTAATTTGGGATAATTTGGTGGTCAAAGAAATGAGTTTAAGTCCTGGGGAGTTGCAGGAATTTTGAATAAAATCACAGAGCAATAGAATGTCTCCTTTTTTCCTCCAACAGAAGTAGTATTGATTTCATTACTGTTTTCAGAGCCATAGGACTCAGATTGAATGGAAATTACAATCATTTCTGCTTTGTCCAGAAAACCTAGTTAGGGTTTTTTTTTTTTGTTGTTATTATTGTTGTTGTTGTGTTTGGTTTTTTTGGTCTAAGTGAAGATTCTTTGTTCAATTGCTATGTAGCCTTAATTACTGAATGAATGTGGCTTCAGTCAGACTGAAACCTATTGAAAATCTTAACTTAAAACAGGCCAAGGTCTCCCATTGCATCCAGAGCCATCTCCAGTCATCTTGATCTATGTCTGGCCAATGGACCCAGATGGCTCTGGAGGGGTAAGTGAGGCAGCTGACCTTGCTCACCCCTCCTCACTTAAATACAATTCACTTGCAAGGCATGGCATCGATTCCATGATGTCATGGAAACAACCATGACAATCTCAGAGCCATAGGCTGGCATGTACATGTGCTGCAGCCATGAAGATGACTTCCCTAGTAGTTCATGGTTTTCTGATAGATGACCAGATAGGAGACATCTGGCCTTCCTGCTCTCTTCCATCTACATATGTATAGATTCTCCTATTAGTCTAGGCTATGTCAGACTTGATGCAAATTTTCTTAGGGGCCAGCCTTTAATTTTAAGTGAGATTTCCTACTTGATAAGTGGGAGAAGGAAGAAATTTCTAGAGGCAACTTTTCTACTAAAGCCTGATCTTCCTTTTAGTTGCTATACTGTATGAAAATATATTAACCATTGCTGAGCTTCAGTTTTGTTCAGAGACAGGAACTAATCTCCCTTGGTGTTGGGTTGCTACATTGTAAGACAGGAAAGGGCACTTGGGCTAGAAGAAACTTATTGAAGAACTCACTCTCTCTCTCTCTCTCTCTCTCTCTCTCTCTCTCTCTCTCTCTCTCTCTCTCTCTCTCTCTCTCTCTCTCTCTGTATGTGTATGAGAGAGAGCAGAAGACAGTCAAGTTTAACTACTGTTTTCTCCCTTTTTAAATCCAAGTTGCATTCACACATAGCAATCCCACACTCACTTAAAAATGTGTGAAAAACCACTTAAAATGTGTGAAATGTGGCGCTTTTGAAAGCTTGGCTTACTTACACCCACTTTTTCTTGAGCTGCAGAAATTATTTAAATGCTGAGACCTTCAGCTTATATGAATTTCAAGTATGTTCAAGATACCCAAGAGTCCTGCCAGTCTGACTTGTACATGTTTGTAGGTCTTTGTACATGGGCTATCCTATGTATGATGACTTCTTCTACATAATATAGTTATTGAACAACTGCTGTTAAGTCCCATTGGATTGAGCATCATGGACTGTTTCAGTTGGTGGGAGGTTTGGACTACTAAAAGAATTGGGTATACACCATTGTCTATAGGATAAAAATCTAATACATCATTTTCATATGCTTGGATTTTGCCTTTTGCTATTTATTATTAGTATTATACTGGGCAAGTCCTTTGTTAATCTGAGCTTCAATTTCCTCATTTCTAAAATGGAGGAATTTGTCCAGGTCATTTTAGGATCCTTTATACCTCTGATCTAAAATCCCCAGGGCTTTATTCTCTCTGTTTCACACCAATCCAATTTCCACTTAGTTTTGGAGACTCAAGACTCAAGCCATTTTCTGAAGTCTTCCCCTCCATAATGATTTCTTTCCCCCAAAAGAATTTTTAAATGCAAATACTATTAGTCATTTAGCATTTGCCTAATTTATAATACAATATCAGTGCTGCCTTTTCATGGATGGTACATCTGTGCATCCTCCAAGCTAGACTTTAAACTCTTTGAGAACAAGAGACCATGTTGTCTGCTGTGTTAAATACCTCTCTGTATTAAGTAAGAGCAGTTCCTTGCACAGGAGGCCATCAGTAAATCTAGGTAGATAGCCAATGTGTCTGACAATGGGAAGTAAGAGTTTTACAAAAATATATAGAGCTGCCAATTCCTTTTGTAGCATCTAGTAGAAGAATCAACCAGGTAATAGTCCTGCCACTCTCCTGAGCAGAGTGCACTCAGTAGCTGCTCCCATATGATTCAAGACTTCTTTTAGACTTATCATTTCTGTTCCTTGTTCTTTGTACTGAATGAGAGTGAGGAGATAGCACCACACTGAGCTCTTCATCCAGTTTCTACACTAAAAAGGCAGAGTGTTTCACATGTATGAGTGCCGATTATATGGTTCTTCATTTTCCTTTTTAATCCTTTTTTGAAATGGTTGATAAAGTAAAAACTTTTAAAATTATTTTAACTTAATTATTTTAAAAATTTTAACTTAATTATTTTTTAAATGGTTGACAAAATAAAACTCTTTTAAAATTGTTTTAACTTAATTATTTTTTAAACTTAAATTATTTTTAAATAGTTGAGAAAGTAAAAGCTCTTTAAAATCAATTTTTGTTTTTGTTTTTGCACTCTAAATCAGTATAATAAAACTCTTCAGAGCCACCTGCCTCCCTTCTGAGAAGAGAGTGGTATATTTCAGCATCAATTCTCCAGAATCAAGGTTTTTAAAAAAAATTCATTAATATCTTTTTGCCTCACCAAAATTTTTCTCCAGCATCCCTCCCTCTCTTAAAGAGTCATCCCATATAAAAATAATATTTTAAATGAAACAAAATAAAAAGAAAAATATAAAAACTTGTAATACATTGGAACATCTGAAAATGTGTGCAAATATATTATACCTGTTTCTTTTCAATTTTCTTTTTTGAGGCCATGTTCATATTTTGTAATTTTATAGTATTCACTTTTGATTATTTGGAAGGATTGTTCTTTCCATTTATATTGTTGTAGTTACTATTTTCTTTTTTTTAAATTAATTTTATAATTATACTTTTTTTGACAGTATATATGCATGAGTAATTTTTTTTATAACATTATCCCTTGTATTCATTTTTCCAGATTTTCCCCTCCCTCCCTTTACTCCCTCCCCTAGATGACAGGCAATCTCATACATTTTACATGTGTTACAGTATAACCTAGATATAATATATGTGTGTAAATCCCATTTTCTTGTTGCACATTAATTATTAGCTTCCAAAGGTATAAATAACCTGGGTAGATAGACAGTAGTGCTAACAGCTTACATTCACTTCCCAGTGTTCCTTCTCTGGGTGTAGTTGTTTCTGTCCATCATTGATCAACTGGAAGTGAGTTGGATCTTCTTTATGCTGAAGATATCCACTTCCATCAGAACATCTTCATACAGTATTGTTGTTGAAGTGTACAGCAATCTTCTGGTTCTGCTCATTTCACTCAGCATCAGTTCATGCAAGTCTCTCCAAGCCTCTCTATATTCCTCCTGCTGGTCATTTCTTACAGAGCAATAATATTCCATAGCCTTCATATACCATAATTTACCCAACCATTCTCCAATTGAAGGACATCCATTCATCTTCCAGTTTCTAGCCACTACGAAAAGAGCTGCTACAAACATTTTGGCACATACAGGTCCCTTTCCCTTCTTTAGTATTTCTTTGGGATATAAGCCTAGTAGTTGCATTGCTGGATCAAAGGGTATGCACAGTTTGATAACTTTTTGGGCATAGTTCCAAACTGCTCTCCAGAATAGCCGGATTCTTTCACAACTCCACCAACAATGTATTAGGGTCCCAGTTTTCCCATATCCCTTCCAACATTCATCATTATTTGTTCCTGTCATCTTAGCCAATCTGACAGGTGTGTAGTGGTATCTCAGAGTTGTCTTAATTTGCATTTCTCTGATCAGTAGTTACTATTTTCTTTGCTTATTTCACTCTGCACTAATTCATGTAGATCCTTCCTTGTTTCTCTGTGTTTATCATATTTATATTCTTACAGCACAGTAATATTCCATTATATGTATGTATCACAGTTGTTTAGTGATTTCCCAATTGATGGATACCTACTTTGCTTCCAGTTTTTTGCTACTACAAAAAGGCTGCTCCAGATTTTGGTGCATGTAGGGACTTTTTACTTCTTAATGACCTTATGATCTCTGAGCCCAAATAGTATAGATATTTAAGTCTCATTGTACGTCAAATTTTTTCTTGTTCCAATTAATCAGCATTTGACTGTTTTTCCTTTACAAACCATAACTACAAGGATGAGCCTCTAGTGGCTGAAATAGGAAAAACTTTGATTTTTGTGGATTCAGGATCACACTAAGTGCTAAGTTATTACATTGTTCTGTAGTAAATTAGGGGATTACTTTAGAGCACAGAATTTTCTTCTTATATTACTCAGTCACAGGGATTTTAATCACATCTGTTAGATGGGGAAACTGAGGTTTATTCAGTTATGCCTTTATTAAGCATCTACTATATACTAAGTACTTAGGATACAAAGACAGAAAACAAAGGGAATAGTCTCAGCTCTCAGGGAATTTACATTTTAGTTTATAGGGATGCTAGAGGGGAAAATAATATGTAAACAAAAAAAATTCAAAACATTTATAGAGTAATGGGGAAGATACTACTACCTGGGAAGTGATTTTATAATGTCATCTAATTCAGCTTTCTTTTTCTACTTATGAGTAAACAATTCTAGAGGAAAACAACTCACTCAAATATCACATAACTGGTAAACAGTGGAGTTAGAACTTTATACCTAATTACATAGACTCAGTTAGGAGAGGGGGTAGAAAAGAGGAGCCAGAACCTGAATTTTTGATCCATTAGAAGATCTTTTAACAATAAATCTGCTTTCTCCCTTAAATTCTGTACCTTCAGACAGAATTGATGTTCAACTCAAAACTAGATGGTGGGGGAGAGTGAAGTATTGAACACTAAAAATGTTAGTCCAGATAGTTCCCTAAACACCCTTTGGGATTCCCCTTTATCAGCTGCAAGGCAGTTTACAGAAGCTTTGCTCTGAAGAGGTCATTTTTGTGCTGACAGAGAATAATTTTATCTTCAGAGTAATCCAGAAGATTAGCATAACCCTTAAGGAGCAGCCAGCACATCACAGTGCCAACAAGATGCTCACACGCCTTTCATTACTGATCTGCCTTTCATTACTGATCTGACAAGGAGTATTGTGAAGTTGCAGGCTGGTGTGTGTCTTGGTTACTAGAGGCTTGGGGAAGTCTCCATCCAGTTTATCTTTTTGAGCAGTATTTCCTGCAAGTATTATTGGTCCAAGGAAGGGGGAGGAGGCTCTACAATAAGAGGAGCTCTATGCCCTATAACTGTGAATTGCAAATTCAGGCACTATTCAGGCACAAGTCCAAAAGCTTTTTAACATTGCAGATTGAGCAGCAGTGTAAAGAGGGATCAAAGGATGAAATGAAGTGCAAGTAAAGGTTAGTTTGTATGTTTTTAAAGACAAGTATGCCTTAAATGACAGGATGCAAGAAGAAACTTCTAATGTTGATGAGGTGGCAGTTCAAGAAAGCAGAAAGATTTTAGAAAGACTAGCAACTTGATCTGCATTCCACATTCTTGCAACAGGGAAATTTACAACCAGGAAAAGGAAGTGGTAAAACAGATGCCCCTAGATCAATTTATCAGAAACCTATCAAATGACCATAAATCTTTCCCCCTCCTCCCATTCTCTTTACTGATACCTACTAAAGTCTACAAGAAAGTAGCACTTCTAAATTCCATGATCTTGATTAGATGAATCTTGCTATTTGTGTGATTAGATAATTAAATTAAGGCCAGAATTCCAAAGTCAGAAGATATAAAATATAGAAAACATAAAATATAGATAACATTCTATTTTAAAATTAAAATTTTAAATTAAAAAAAAATGTGGGCTCAATATACAGTCCATGGAGATACTAACTTTAGGTTTGGTCGTCCCTTTTTCTATCTGTTTTTTTTTACCACTGCTCTAAAAAGACATATCCTAGTTGATTAAATATAGTGTTGGGTAATATGTCCTTGTTTAGGAAAGTAATCTCCAATTATTACATGGTTCTTATATGAAAATTGGATTTTTCTTTATCAGTTTAACTATATCTTTCTGAGAAAAGTAACTCCCCAGAAGTCTGAAGACTGCCTATAGTTTGGAGAGATTACTATTCAAATAATCAAATAACTCTTATTGTGTCATTCAATGAAAGAAATATTTTAAATAATATCACACTTATACTGTTTGTATAGGGTAGTATAAATCAATAACAGTTCCTTTCCAACTCTAAAATTCTGTTATTTCTACTTAGAGGTGTATGACTTTAGGTCAAGTCACAACTCCCTTGGGTCATAATTTCTACAGATGCATCTAGTATCTGTTTTACATTAAATGAAATGTGAAGATTAAATGAAATAAGAAGTATTTCACTGTTTCATTCAATAGATACTTATTAAGAATAGACTGTGCATATAGAGAAAGAAAGAAATCAAGACCAAAAGAACAATATACATGTTGATTACATTGTAAATGGAAAGAGCAACAATTGAATGCTATGAAATTATAATAACTTAAGTTTATTCCTAAAGAAGAGATATAAAAACGCACCTCCTTCTCTTCTTTTAGAGTTGGACTGACTATGGGCATGGCACTTTTTCTTTATGACAGAGTGGCCAATATATTCATCTTGCAATTCGTTTTTCTCCTCTATTTTTGTCCTTTTCTTTATTTTGCTCGTTTTCTTTTGTTCCACTCTTCTGGAGTGGGTGGAGGGGGATCTAATAGGAACTAAGAGTGATATTTTTAAAAATCAATAAAAATTTAAATTTGAAAACAAAATCAATAGACAGGAAACTCTGCTAGGGGAGACAAAGAGAAGGGAAAACACAGCTTTGAAAACTTGCAAGGGTGTGGACATAAGGTGATTTTACGATAATAAATTCATAGTAGAGAGAGATGATTTTGAGCTCAGGTAGTCCTGGAAGAATCCCTGGAGTATTGGTCTTTGAATGATGGGGTGGAATTTGAATGGACTGAGATTTCCCTTTGAATTCGGATTTTGTGGTTCTTAAGAGTGAGGGAGGGTATTCTGAGTAAAGGGGTGGAAGAGGTTGGATTGCCTGGAGAGGGCAAAAGCATGAACATGAGGAGATTCTTCATATAGTCCAGCTTGAGATCGATCCAGATCATGAAAGGTCTTAAAATTGTGCAATAAGAATTTTGAATTTTAATCTGTAAAGGATGGGGAGCCAGGCCTTTAAGAAAGTAACAGGCAAAAGAAAAAAAAAAAAGCAGTATTGACTGAAAGGGGACTCTTCTTCAGAGCTATGGAATGCAGAGGCATGCTGCAGCTTGGAGAAGGGCGTTTGTTTAATTTGTGGGGCTTGCTGTGGGTGGAATTTTCATGTGCTTGAATAATGGCTACTTTATATACAAATGATAAATGTTAGTCACCCCGGTAGCAGAAGGAGTTTCTTGTGTTGGTGATGGATTTTGGCATCTCAAGAGAAGGGGAAAAAGCCACAGAGGGTTTCCTCACAGTCAGAGCCTGGGAGAGGGGAAACAGAATGTCGTTTATGTTGTGGGGCATTGGTGAGCCGGAAATTCTCTCCACCTAATACCACAGCTGGGGATTTAAAGTGCCAGCTGCCTGTGAATGTTCTCTGCCAGTACTGACATGGTAACAGTAGCATCTTTTGCTTACCTTGGGTGGGCTCAGCACCAGCCTTAACCATCACTAGGAAGGCACTTTGTTTCCAATGTGTTCTATCTTCAATTTCTTTTCAAGAACCCTTTGCCAAACAAGCTAATAGAGAATATAGGGATTTGCTTTAAAGGATATGAAGGGTAAAGTTTATTAGGGGGCCCACAGTCTCTTTGTTAAGTTCTAAACACAGACTCTAATTATCAGTCTAGGAGAGAGAGAAATACAGAGACAGAGACAGAGAGACAGAGGGCAGGAAAGAGACCTTAGAAACTATCTGGTCCATCCCCTTCATTTTTAGATGAGAGAACTGAAACTCCGTAAAAGTTGTGCTATGCCCAATGACTAAACATCAGAAGTGATATTTGAGCCCAGCTCATCTGATACCAGAGCCAGTGTTCTTTCCATTGTAACAGTGATGATTCTTTTTGAAATCTGTCTGAACTGTTCTTCATTTCTCTTTCTTCCCCTTTGCCAGTGTTATTTTGTGTTATTTTAGCCTTTTTGACAGAGATTTCCCCTAACCCTGGGCCTCAGCTAGGAAAGGGAGTCATTATATCATAAAATCATAGATTTAGAGCCCAAAGAGACCCCCCCTCTTTTTGTAGGATAGCAAGGTCCAGAGAGGTTGCTACTTGTCCAGCCTAATATAGATCCAAGATGGCAAGTTCATGGAGGCCTCATTTCTCCCCAGAGCAAGGGGAACAGATTGAGAGACATAACTAGGAAATATTTAACTGAATAAATAAAAATGCAAGTAAATATCTGGATGGCTAGATTTGAGCTCAGATCTTTTGACTTTTATCTACCATGCCACCTAGATGCTTAAGTGCCTGACACTTGACACTATATATGTAGGTATGTATGGAGAGGGGGGAAGGAGAGACAGACAGGCAGAGAGAGACAGAGAGAGAGAGGGAGAGAGAGAAAAGGAAACCCCTCCAGTGTCTTTGCCAAGAAAACTCCAAATGGGGACATGAGGAGTTGGATGTGACTGAAATGACTGAACAACAATAACAAAAAACTCTTCGATAACATATTTGAAAACTAAGTCAATATGCAACTGCTGGGATCCTTCAGTACAGATCAGTGGCTCTGTTTCTATTTGAGTCTGACACCACTGATGTGGAGAGAAAGTGGTAGAATCAAGATTCAATTCTGGGTCTTTAGGCTCCAAATCCAGGGTTCTCTCTCTTTCCATTTGACCATACTACATCTTGAGGGGAAAGTCAGTCTTTGTGAGCAATTCTTTTTGGTTTTTAAAGTTGAGGGTGGGGAGGAGGAACCGGCATTGGTTCAAAATGAGGTAAGTTTGCGTTATTATTATGGTCTGTGGCTTTTGTCTGCAACCCATCCCCCAGCTGCCACAAATCACTGAGGGACTTAATAGCAGCTCTGATTTGGCATAGGGAGTTAATAGAATCCTCCCTTCTATGGACTAGTTTTTCCAAACAGAGCATTTGGTTTGTGGATGTCTCAAAGAATTTGTAACCTAAGAATTAGTTTATTGAAAATGACAGCTTTACTTTCTGAAAGGTACATCAGTAAGTAAAAACTTCAATTTCTCCCCTGGGAATGAAAACTAATAAAGTGATGGTAACTTGATCCAAGCATACTTTGCAGATCTGGGCTTTTAGAATTGCATCCTTGATTGATGGCCTTAATGTGGGAAGAAAAGATAGATTGAGGTGCACACACAGCTGACCTCATTATGAATGGTCTATAGAGATGCTCCTCTGTGACCTTTCCAGAAAAGTTTTCAATAACATAATAAACATTTTCACACATGGGTGGTGTCCAGACAAAGTAATTCAAGTTGTGTTTCTATGCTTGCTTACATTTACAATTTGAAGTCGAATTTTTGATTTGGATGGAACCTTAGAGATATAGTTTAAGCTTTATTATTTTCAGAGTGAGAAAACAAAAATCCAGAGTTATAGAAGTAGCTAGTGAATAGTATTGCCAATCTCTTGATTCTTGGTCTAGGGTCTTTCTTATTATTTAAAAATATATATTTTACTGTTCAATATAGCTAGAATTTACATAGCATAGAATTTACTATGTTCAAGCCACTGTGCCAAGTACTTTTACATATATTACTTCCTTTGGCCCTTGTAGGTTCTGTGATTATCCTCATTTTATGGTTGAGGAATTTGAGGTTGTTAGATATCAGTGACTTGTCCAAAGTCACGTAGTTAGTAAGTGACTATATTCAAACTTGGGTTTTCCTGACTGTAAGCCTGGTTTTCAATCCACTAAATGCCCTAGAAAAAAACTGATTTCATTAGTTTGGTTTGAACCTTAACTATGTTACAGAAATCAGGGCACACTTAAAATTAGGCTACTTTAAATGGGTCAATCTGTGTATATAGGTGTATTTTACAATTAGAGAATTCCCAGACTAATTTATTGCAAGTCTTACTTTCTGTCATAAATTCCCTATGTGAGAGAATTTTTTAAGAAGCAATTTAGCATGAGTAGAGGGCTGAATTGGGATTGAATCTGATTTCAAGTCTCATCTCTAGCACTTATAAAAACTGTGTGACCACAGACAATTAGGTGGTATTAGAATAGGTATATTACCTCACTTGCATTACAGGTTATTGCAAAGATCCAATGAGAAAATCTATGTAAAGCCATTTTCAGCCCTTAAAACATTTGAATGCTAGATATTCCTGCTGCTGCTTCTCTTGCAGCTACTACTTCTACTACTACTACTACTACTACTACTACTACTACTACTACTACTACTACTACTACTACTACTACTACTACTACTACACCCCTTAGTGTTTCTGGCAACTCTGCAGACTAATCAGTTATAGATCTGTGTCACTGGAATAAGTTTCTTAATGTATAAGGTTGTTTCATATATGTATCTGTATCAGATAGAAAATAAGCTTTTTTCAGGGGTTTTGGAAAATTGAGAAGTTATTTGACTTCACTTGAAGCTATGTGAACCTAGACATGACTTTTTAACCTCTTTGCCCCTCAGTTTTTTCTCAATTATTAATTCATTCTAAATTCTTATTTATTTTTTTTAATATAAGGGGGTTTAAACTAGACTGAATGGTCTCTACAGTCTGCTCTGCTGCTAACATTCTCTGATTTCTTGATGACTGAACATGAAACATTTCCTGGAAATTCCTTCAAAGTATTGGAATGTGCTCTGATCTTTTTTTACCCCTGCTTTTTAGTGGGTAGAATGTCTAATTTCACTAGTAGTGGTGGTGAAAAATGTTAATACTAGGCAAAGAAAATTAGGTAAGAGACATGGAATTATTTTATGATGTATTCACATGCATGCATACGTAGTCCCTCATATTCACAGGATGAGTAAAACCCACTGGGCTGAGAAAACTCCGGAGCTGAACTTCGTGTGACCTTGTGTGCAGCTTACCGTGGCATCTCATACCCTGTGTGCTGGGAGCGGCCACTTCTGATTGCTAAAGTCATTACCCAAAACCGGAAGGGGAAGGGGAAGCTGAAGCTGGATTCAAGCTGGTGTCCTAGCCTTACCTCCCACCTCCTCATCTCCATTAGCATGAGAAGCCCTCTCCTCATTCAGCTTGAAATTTATCAAAAGGCAGTTACTCTCTATTTATCTTGAAAATTAAATGGGAGGGAGGTGGAAAGGGAGTGGGGGGGGAGAGAGAGAGAGAGAGAGAGAGAGAGAGAGAGAGAGAGAGAGAGAGAGAGAGAGAGAGAGAGAGAGAGAGAGAGAGAGAAGTTGGAGAATATATATAAATATATACATATGGGATCAGCAGTTGGATAGAGTATCAGCCGTAGGATCAGGAGTACCTGGCTCAGACCTTCAGACACTTACTAGCTGTGTGACTGTGGCCAAGTTAAGAGCCAGAATGACTGTACAGTGATATGACTCCCCCGATTACAAGAAATCCGGGTAGTGTAGGGCAGTAGAAAGAGTTGCTTGTTTTGGATTTAGAGGATCTGAATTCAAGTTTTGACTACTACTAACTTTCAATATAACCCTGAAAAAGTCACTTCCTCTCTTTAGCTACTGAGATTCTTCATCTCTAAAATGTGGGGGACTGGACTCAAAAATCTCTAAGGTCTTTTCTAGAACTGATTGACAAGATTAATTTGGAAGATATTTTTTGAAATTTAGTCCAAAGATTCTTGACCTGAGGTCTATAAATTAAATTTTTTTCATAATTGCATTTCAGTATCAATGATTTCCTTTGCAATTCTACATATTTTACTTTTAGAAACTTAAAAAGATTATTCTGATAGATCTAGACACTATAACAGTTTGTCAAAAGGTTCAGTGACAGAAGTTCAGGAATTCTTGGTCTAATCTACCACACTGAGTTTTACATATGAAAAACAAAATGACTATAGGAATGAATGATGTGTCTGAGGACCTAAATTTAGTTAGGATAGAGCCAAGGCTGGAGCCCAAGTCCCTTGTATCTAAGGTCTCTCTGAATGAAATCATTGTTTTCCCTTCTGAATAATATTGGGTTGATTTTCTGAATTGTCCTTGTCTGCGTCTCCAGTTCATTTTGCTCTCTTTTTGTCTCTGATTTTCCATTCCTTTCCATTCATTTTTCGTTCTTCAAATATTCACATCTCTACAATGATGCTGGCTAGTAGGAGTTCTGATTGGGGGTGGAGAAGAGAAGATACAGAAGTATAAGCTACTATTCTTGTGCTGAAGGAACTTAATTCTAATATTAGAATTAAGCAGAGAGACAAAAACATTCATGGACTATGCCCCATGAAGTTTTCTTTAGTTCCTAGTTATTCTCTCATATATTAGTGTTCTTTTTTTTCCAACTAGATGGTAAAAATAATGGCAGGGGCTAACACTTAATTTGTTTATTGTGTTATTGTTAAGGTTGTTTCAGTCTGTCTGATTCTTTGTGACACTATTTGGTGTTTTCTGGGCAAAGATAACAGAGTAGTCTGCCATTTCCTTCTCTAATTTATTTTACAGATGAGGAAACTAAAGCAAATAGGTTGAAGTGACTTGCTCAGGGTCACATAGCTAGTAATCTGAGGCCAGATTTGAACATAGGAAAATGAGTCCTCTTGACTCTAGACCAGGTACTCTATCTACTGCTCCACCTAGTTGCCCTGAGAAATTTTTGGGCTCATAAATGTGCAGTACTTTATATAAAGTTGATTTTGAGAATATTTCTTAAATCTTCTTGTGACTTTTCTTTCTCAAAGGGGAGTAGGGGCTCTTCATTCATCAAACTTACATAATTAATATATGTTAATACAAGAAAAGTCCCCAGGCTTGTTTGCTAGATCAATGTGTTGGATACTTCTGAGGTTGGAGTGATGAAATCAGACACTGTCTTTTATTCGTGGTGCTTAAAATCTAATGGTAGGTAAGAATGCCAGACAGTTCTGACAAATTTAGGGTCCAGGCTTGTTTATTTTTTTGAAATTATTCTTATTCCTAAGAAGCTTCTTAAAAACCAGTTGAAGGGTGTAGAATGCTGAACAGTGAGAGTGTAGTGTGTGTATGTGTGTGATCTGAAAGATGGCAATAGCCTTGGAAAAAAGTGAAGTTCAATTTGCTTTGCCAACCCTCGAGAGTGCCCACCTTTCCTCATCCATAGTGTCAGAACTGTATTCTCCCTCTGATTGAGTCCAAGTGTCTGGAATCTGCCCAGTGGAAAAATCCAGAGTGTATGTCTCTAAGCAAGATCCAGGCTCAAATTGGACAAGATTTTCATAGAACTGATGCCATTGCCTCAGCATAGTAAAGCCCCTAATTGTCCTTGGCTTTGGGTTGGGCACTCTACTGTGAGGACCACCCAGACATAAGTCATCTCCACCTGGTGAAGAGAAGGACTTCTCTGTCCAACATGTTGATGGTAGGAGTGTGGGAGAGAAGGGAAGGGGAACAAGGCTGCTGGTTGTAAGGGGAGGAGGGGCACTTTAAAAAGACAGCTGATTGAAGCATAACATCCTGACAGCTGACTTGGATAAGTGGTTTATCTTTTCTGAATCTCTCAACTTTCTCATCTATAAAATGGGGATGATCATATCTGCCCTGTTTTTCTCACAGGATGGTTGTGAGGATCAAATGAGATAATATTGCATGTAAAAGAAGGTTAAAAAAAATTTATAGAATGCTGGGTAGTTCTTTACCGGGAAAGACTATATATGTGTATGTGTGTGTGTGCTAGCTGAGGAGCACTGATGGGCTTCTATAGTAAAGAAGAGGGCCCAAGATCACTGGGTGGAATGGGTTAGCCAGGCTTCATGGTGAAAAGGGGATATGAACTAAATTGTGGAGAATAGGTAAAATTTATATGTGTTCAGAAATGCTCAGAGGTAGGAAGTGGTGAAGAATTTGTGGGTTGTTTTTTTTGGGTTTTTTTTTTTAATCTATTGAATGAGTGGAAAATATGTGTCCAATAAGCTTGTTTAGATCTTGTATTGTCTAGGGCATTTGGGGAATTACCTAGCTCTCTTTCTGCTAAATTATCTTTGAAAAATCTTGTGAATGAAGGTGATAGTCTGTCAGATTTGGGAGATGAAAGAGATAGAGGGGGAGTATTAATTCAACACTAGAATTCAAAAATAGCTGAGAGAGTTTGGAAATCCCCAAACTCACTTCCTCCAAAAAGTATTCTTTTTTCTGAGAAATTTTCTTGGACCCTGGATGTCTTGAGAGGCTGCATGACCTATCCAGGGTTACAAGGCCAGAATATGGCAGAGATAGGACTACAGCTCGGGTATTCCAGACTCAAGGCTAGTTCTCTACCTACTCTACTATTCTGTCTCCTATATTCTATACTGATATTACACATTACATATTATTTCTCTAATTCATGGGACCTGTGATTTCACAAGGATAGGGAATTCCTGGATGAGGGAACTCTTTCTACCAATTCAAGTAGACAGTTCTTGAGAGTGATAATAGCTAGTGCTTATATAGGGCTTTAAAATTTAGGAGAGCTAAACTTCAGTGTATAGAGCACTGGACTCAGAATCATAAGTTCAAATCTGGCCTGAGACACTTATTAGGTGTGTAACCCTAGACAATCATTTAGTTCTGTTTGCTTCAGTTTCCTCATTTGTAAAACGCAAAGAAAATGGCAACTACTTCAGTATCATTGTTCAGAAAACCCCAAAATGGGGTCACAAAAAAAATCAGACATAACTGAGATAACCCAGCAACAAATTATAAATATCATTTCATTTGATCCTTATAGCAACTTGTTAATATTTTACAGATTGGGAAACGGAGACAGGTAGAAGTTAAGTGATTTGCCTGGGTCTCATAGTAAGTGTTTGAGGCTAGATTTGAATTCAGATCTTTTTCATTCTAGATACAGTGTTCTATTCACTGCTCTATCCAGCTGCCTAGGGCATGGAGGGGCTTGTGTTTTGCCCAAGACTATGTAGCCAACAGTGGCAATTATGGCTTGAACACAACTTATTGGCTCTGAAGCTGGCTCTCATCAACTATGCCATGCTGCCTTTTCTTCTTTGTAATATGTAATGTATTATATGATATATCATATAAAGTGTTGTTATTATTTTATGTAAATATAAAATAATCATTGCCCACATTTAAATAGCACTCTACATATATTCATTTAATGTTCTTAATTGGTCCTGTGAGCCAGATGTCATATTTACCATATTTCCATTTTATAGGTGAGGAAACAAAGGTAAGAGAGGTTAAAAAATTTATTCATGGTCACACATCTAAAGTTGGAAGTGAGATTTGAACACTGATCTTTTCTGAGTCTAACTCCAATGTTGTTTCTATTATACTATACTACCCCCAAAAGTAAATAGGCAGCTAAGTGGCTCGATGAATAGAGTTCTGGGCTGGAGTCAAGAAGACCTTAGTTCAAATTTAGCCTCAGGTGTTACTAGCCTGTGACCTTGAGCAAGTCACTTAAACTCTGTCTGCTTCCGTTTTCTAATCTGTAAAATGGTGATTAAAAATAGCACCTACCTCCCATGATTATTGTGAGGATCAAATGAGATAATAATTGCAAAGCATTTAGTAGAGTGCCTGGCACATACTAAACTCTCTATAAATGTTCACCGTTATCCTATTTATGTGAAGTAGCAAATGAGTAATACACTAAGAACTCTAACTGTTCCCGAGGGGAGAGAGGGAGCCATTACTATATGCTGAATCTTTAACTGGACTTTAAAGGAGTTGGGTGTAGTAAGTATTGCAGACTAGACGATAAATGTATGTAGATAAAGTTAAGTATCTAGGTAAAATACTGCAGATATGTTGAATAGATGAAGATTAGAAGCATAAGCTATATAGGGAACAGTATTCTCACTATATTTGGGAAGTTGACTGAAGTCAAATTGTGGAAGTCTTTGAATGTCCAGTTAGGAAGCTTGGGATTCTCATTTTTGTCCAATAGGATCATAGACTAGAGTTGGAAGGGACTTTAAAAATTCTGTGGTCTAACCCAGAGGTTCAAACATATGACCCAGTGCTCCCAAGTATTGCAGAATCCGATTCAGATGTCACCGGGAAACATTTATCTAAATAAATAAAAATGCAGAAGAATAGAGATAATGTTAACATGTCATTTGTGAAGCCAGTACTCGGTCTGCAGGGATCCTTATGTATGGCTTAGTGGTCCCTGTTTCTATTTGAGTGTGACACCAATGTGGAAACCAGACTTCAGAAAGGGTCAGTGATTTGACCAATGTGACTTAAGCAGTATGCAGAGCTTAAGTTCAAAGGCAAGCCTTTGGACTCAAATCCCCATATCCTTATCCCAGTAGAGCCCTTTTTATAGTGGGGCTTTATAGTACGTGTGAGAAAATTATTAGAAAGGCTGTTTGCCCTTTCCCATCTCCCTCCATCAAAGGAGGTTTGAGCAAAGCATATTGATGAGCCTCGCTGAGTCACAGCCCTGAGTGGGGAGCTCCCAGACCTGCTGGGGATTTCCATATAGCCTCAGCATTCATAGCCCTCTCTTTCCTGTCTTGCTGTGACAAAGGCTGTTGGCCTCTTGGTCTCTAGTAGTGTACCTGTGATTGCCCTCTCTTCTTCCTCCTGTACATTCTGTTGCACACGGAAGGGAGCCTTTTGTGGTGGTTTTTTTCCTCAAGTGACTTTCTTCGCCTTCTGAAGGGTGGGGGATGTTTCTTGGCTGTGGGTGTATGCCCTTCATCCTGTGCATTATCTCTAGCATGCTTGCTTTTGTGGGTACGCAACAGCTACTCACTCATAATGCATGCCAAGGAGGTGGGACATGGGGATGGAGGTGGAGTGAACACTGATGAAGATGTGAACAACAATTCTCTTGAGTGTGTATCATTGTTCACTTAGTTTTTAGGATTTAAAAAAAATGGAACTTGTGATTTCAGGTCCTGTGATTGATCATATCCTGTTATCAAAATACTTTTGAATTTTTTTTTTGTTTTGTTTTGTTTTGGCTAAGGCAATTGGGGTTAAGTGACTTGCCCAGGGTCACACAGCCAGAAAGTGCTAAGTGTCTGAGGTCACATTTGAATTCAGGTCCTCCTGACTGAAGGGCTGGTTCTCTATCTACTGCACCCCCTAGCTGCTCTCATACTTTTGAATTCTTAATTGACTCTCCCGGCACCAGCCCTTTCTGAACTTAGAAGGAAGAAAATAAGCAATTGTTAAATGCCTACATGGTACCAAGTAGTGAGCTAAGAGCTTTACAAGTATTATCTCATTTGATCGTCACAACAACCCCAAAAGATAGCTTTTTTTCTCCCCATTTTATAGATGAGGAAATGGAGAAAGACAAGGGCGTGACTTTCATAAGGTCACCCAATTAGTAAATGTCTGAGGCTAGATCTGAACTTAGTTCTTTATGATTCCAAGCTCAGCATTCTACTCACCTTTAATTTCAAATTACAAAATGTATTTTTAAAACAAAGGTTCTTTTCTGTGTATAATCAAATGATGAATGAAAAACCCTGAGAGACAGAATTTTGGGGTAATTAATAATCATTGTATTAATTGAAGTACCTGGCAGCCAATAAATTGATGGTCAGTGATTTCTCTTGGTAACCAAAGACTGCTTATGGAAGTACTTTTTTGAAGGGGAATGCCTCTTGACAAGTAAAAATCAACCCTGTTTGGTGAACTTGATAAATTGGGCTAGAAGTCTTCAGCTCTACTTGCTGAGAATGAGGCTTAATCATGAGAGTCCTGTCCAACAATCTGGACAGGGGAATCCATCTCGATACAGACTACTCTGTTTGCTTTTCTCCTTAATGAGCTGGTTTACTCTAAATTCTAATGGAGGGGTATAAAGATAGGGGCTCCTTTCCCCAGGCTAAGAACTCACTTAGACTAGATACTGCGCATTCTCTACACAGAAGTTAGGCCTCCTAGTTGAGTGGGGGTAGATTGAAGATTGAAGAGTATGTTCCTTAAGGTACAGGTTATCTTTTTAAAAAAGTTAGTCTCAAAAGGACATGACTGATAACAACTAGACTTTAATGAGAAAATTGAGGTGAAAAGCCTGGATCCCCAGTTAGTAATTTGTAATATAGTAGGAAAATAATACTTTCTCTAAGCTCCCAGAGTGAGAGTTTCTTGTGGGCACAAGGATGACTTTGAGGCACTTTACAATCCTTAATGAACTCTGTGGGAGGCAGTGTTACAATGCCAGAGTCACAGGATAGGGTTTCAAACCAGGTTTTGCCACTTCCTGTCTGTGTGGTCTTGGGCAGCAGATCATTGAATTTCATTAGTTAATTAAGAGACTTCTATGCTAGATGATCTCTGAGATCCTTCTAGCTCTAAATTTATGATGCCATGACAAAGGGACAGAATAGTTGAACTTGAGTTTTTAAAAATTCACAAGAATTCTTGTTAAGGGAAGTGGGATGATAGAGTTGTAGCCTCTCTAGGAGTCAGAGGACCTAGTACCTCACTTTTATTCCACCACTTAGCAACTATTTGACTTTATGTAATTCATTTAATCTCTCTGAGCCTCAGTTTCCTAGTCTATAAAAAGAGGGTACTAATATCTCTTAGTACATCTAAGAATAAGTATATCTAGAATCTGCTACGTGGCATAGTGGACAGAGTGCTAGGACCGGAGTCAGAAAGACTCATCTTTCTGAGTTTAATTTGGCTTTAGACACTTAACTAGCTATGTGACCCTAGGCAGGGCATTTTACCTATTTCCTTCCATTTCCTTATCAGTACAATGAACTGGAGAAGGAAATGGCAAATCACTCCAGAATCTTTGCCAAGAAAAACCTCAAAATGGGTCACAAAGAGTTGGATACAACTGAAAATGACTAAACAAAATGTAGGATGATGTTAGTGGAAAATCTTTGAAAAATAGTAAAGCAACCAAAAAAAAAATATTAATTGTCTAAGAGAGTTGACCTTATAATTTGGGCCTTATGAGCTATGACTTAATTAACTATAGATTAGTATAATACTAGCTAACATTTCTATAGCATTTACTATATGCCAGTTACTGATCTAAGCACTTTTCAATTATAACCTCCTTTGATCTTCACAACAACCCTGGGAAGAAGATACGATGATAATCCCCATTTTAAAGATGAGGAAACTAAGGCAAATAGAGATTAGCATCATGCCAGCAGTAAATGTCTGAGACCTGATTTGAACTCAAGTCTCTGACTCCAAGCCCAGAGCTTTATCCACGGTGTCACAATCTGTCCTCAAATAGGGATAGGAGTAAGACAATATTCAGCATTTATAGGACTCCGCAGATTTTCTCATTATGAATAAATCAGCCACTGCTCCATGAATCCTTCTCTGAGCATTCTCTTCTCCCTTACTTTTTCTGCTCAAATCTTTCAGAGGACTTTGCTTGGACCTTTTGCTTGGATCACATTTTGATTTATATTATTCTTGCATAAATATCATCTTCCATATTATATTGCAAGCTCTTTGAGAGTAGGGTCTATGTCTTGCCTATCTTTGTATTGTGAGGCTTTAACATATGGTAGATAACTTAATAAACATTAGTTGAATATTTTCAACAAATGGACTCATGTTTGAAACCCATGCTGGTCTTACTTAGAACATACAAACTTATCTTTCATTTAAATTGTTAAGTTGAATAATGATGGGGTTTGTTTTTGTTCTTTGTTTTAAAAATAATAGACCATCACTAAATTGTATTGAGGGGGAACTATAAACTTGAAACTTCATCTAATTCTTGTAGGAGGGACTGTTATAATAGAAAGCCCAGCTGCTGACTAATTCTGAAGTTGGGTCATTGCCGAGAGCCAAAATCCAACATGTGGGTTATAGCTGCTGGGGGTAAAATAATTTATTATAGTTGTCTACCTCACCAGGAAACCTCTCTCCTCTCACTCTCACCCCCACTCCCTTATGGGGGAGGCTTGCCCTTTGAGAACACATTTCCCCTGGGAGTGATGGTTACATGGAAGCTGAAAAATGCTAAGTAACTTTTTTTTTTTTGAAGACATATTTTCTAGGCAAGTTGAATGTAGAAGGTGTTACACCGAAAACCATACATTTGATTTTTTTTTTCTTCAGTCAAAGAATATTAGAGCTTGAAGAGCTATTCTGTCTTTCCCTTCTCCTTTCTTTCATTTTACTGAGGAGGAAGCCAAGGCCTAAAGAAGGGAAAATAACTTGGCCAGTTCACACAGCTGGTAGCACAGCTGGAGTTAGGCTTCTTCTTGAGGGTTGGGACTCAGTCTTGTATTTCTCTTATATCTTCTAAATTACTCAAGATATGACTCTGACATCACACTTCATTGGGATATGCTACTGCTCCCCTTCATCTATCCACAAAGCCCTTCCTTTTCCCAAACAAATCCAACCTACAGTGATTTCTCTGTCCACAAGTTTTAGTGAATATGTCTGGTTATTTGTCCCATGCTGAATTATATCCTATTCTTCCAGCTGTTATTATAAGTGACTGAAGCCAGAGACTACATCTTATATCTCCTCTTTCCCTTAATTTTCCCCATAACACTCAGCACAGAGTATATACAAAATAGATGTTTCAAACCTGAATATAAAAGTGGTCTGTACTACTTTGTGGGGTAGTACATTCTTCATCATTGGAAATCTTCAAAAATTTAGTGATGTCCTTGGGAGTATTCTTGTAACAGATTTGAGTTGGCTAAGATGGCTCTGGAGGCCCCAGAATCCAAGATTCTGATTCTCTCCCCCACCTAGGGCAACTTATCTCTTTCAATGGTTATATTTTCAAAAGAGTTAGAAGGTCCTCATTTCTGTTCTTGATCTTGAACATCATGTTACTTCCTGAAGTATATGAAACTTGTGTGTATTATCAAAAAACAAGATTCTTCCCCCAAATATTCATTAAATTTCCTAATATACATACTACTAAGTATAATTCTGTCCAGAAAGCAAAGCAGGCCCTTCTAGGAGCCTCCAACCCAAACCAGATATCATCCATACTGGCCAAACAGGAGAACTGTGGAACATACTCAGAAAGCCAGGCTTATGAATGAAAAAATATTTACACTGTCTGAGGGCTAGGGTAAAATGTTTAACCAGGCATTTTATTTCTCACTCCCTCCTTTCCCTTAAAAACAGTTATGTGGTTTAAAATTTTTTTCTTTTATTTTTTTAAGGAATCTGAGAAAGTTAAGAGGTTAATTGGCCTGACTCCATGCCCAATTGGGAAATTCTACTCCTCTTCATTTTTCCCAGTCCTATATATTCTTTAAAGTTTAAATCTAGCTCCTCTTCTTCCATGAAGACTTCTCAAGCTACTAATCCACAGTGATCTCTCCCGCCTCTGAACTCTCAGTCCTTAAGTACCCTCAGTCCTCATCATATCTAACTGGACTGCATACTCCTTGAGAATAGGAACAGTGTCTTGAGCTTAGTTCACATCCATTTCATTGGTTAAAATATTACCCAGTATACATTAGTTATCAATGCTTCTAGTGGCCTTAAAACAATTTCTTGATCCTGGGTTGTTTATAATGGAAAAGCCAAAGGCCTGAAGCTGTTGAGAGTGCAGTAATGCTAATAAGTAGCAAAGTCTCATCAGCTTCCTTAGTATGTCCACTAGTCCTCTCATCCCATCGGAAATCCCCCAGGAAGTTTAGAGGCAGAAAAATAAAAGCAACCTCCTTAAATCACTCACCACTTTTAAAATGTGCCTGACTCACCCAGAACTAACTGATCTTTGGCCAGGCAGGGGTGGCTGTGCATGGATTTTATTTTGTGGTTTATCATGTCTGGCTCTCTGAGAAAATTTTCAAGGAGAAAAAAATCACTGTATTTTCTAAAGAATTTTTGTTTGGTTTTTAATCATAGAAATATATTCTCTATGCTTTAGGATACTAGACTACTCATCTTAGATAAGCTCATTCTTTCATGCTGTTCTTGTAACAGTCTTCTTTGATTAACCAGTAAGACTTCAATCAGTTCAGAGATTCTGAAACAAAATCTTTTACTTTAAACAAAAGTTTAGGTAGAAATCTTGCAGGGCAGTTTTTTAATATGATTTTTATATATTTGTTCTACTTATAATTTCAGACAACATAAGGTTGATGATACTAAAAACTGAGTAAAAACTTCTCTTAAATTTTGATATTTCTTTGACCTGTTTACAGAAAAGAACAAACCCAAAAAGAAATGAATCTCCTTTTCCTGTTTTACAAAGCTGACATTTCATATCATGTGATCAGAGATTCAGAGACTGAAAACACCTTAGAACCCTTTCAATTTTATAGACAAGGAGAGTGATACAGAGTCAGAATAAGTCACTTGCCCAGAATCATACTTTACAATTCATTGATTTGATTATAGAAACCCAATTTTCTTTTTGGAGAATTTTTCATTCCCTAATTCATTATTTCTATGACATTGGTAACAGAGAGAAAAAGGCATGAAAAAACTAAGACCAAAGGATTTTCACTTGAGAACTTTCTTACTTATTTCCTCTAACCCTCTTATTTTACAGATGGGGAAACTGAGGCCCAGAGAGTTGCGATCATTCAGGAAAGATAGTAGCAGAACCAGGATTCAAACTCAGACCAGAGAATCATACATTTAGCATGGAAGGATCCTTAGAAATCATCTAGTATCAACCTTTTTTTTTGTTTTGTTTTTTTAATAGATGAGGAAACAAAAGTTTTAGAGAAGCACAATAATTTGTCCAAAGTCACATCACTAGTAGTTAGCACATACAGGATTTCAAAACTAGAACTATTTTTCCAACTGATGTCTTAGATGCTGGCATCTAATGTCTACTGGGCTCAGTTCAGGGCAGCTAGTCCCTCCTCCCACCTGCAGCAGCCATGATTAAAAAAACTTCTTCAGAGCAAGGGCAGTATCTTATATTTCTTTATACACCTGGGTACTATAGACATTAAGTTCCATCTGAATTCAGAGGAGAAACAAATCCCTGGGCCCTAGAGTGGTCAGGAAAGCCTATAGAGAACCATGTAATTGAGGAAAATAACATGATAGCCAAAAACTATCCATAAGTTGGATGTAAATTAAGGCTCTGAATTCCTGCTCTGTGTGTGTGTGTGTGTGTGTGTGTGTCTATGTCTGTGTCCCACCCTCAAGTTGCATTGGAAAAATGGTCAAGATTAGCCTTATTGAAGTTGGCTAAGAGGTAGCCTCTCTTACATGAGGCTACTGGGGAATACTTGGATGGGGAAGTAGATAGCAAGGATTACGTGAGAGAACTCTGTCTCTTTTTATTCCTAGCAGTTGTGGAATTATGAACATTTCATTATGCATTTTGAACTACTCTCTAGCTTGAGGCAGCTACAGTCTTGGTGACCTTTTGCTTGGGAACCTCCTACAAAACCAGGGAGACCACTTTCAAGAATCATTTATTCAACAAATATTTATGGAGTGCTTAGTATGCAAAGGAATTTCTGCTTAGAGAGTGCCTACTAAATATTGTGATGTTCCAGAAGCTGGGAAAGATTGTTATTCCCAAAGTCACCTTACTCAGTAGTTGTTCCACTATCAGAACCTTATCTCTTTAGCTTAAGACTTTGCACCATGAAGAATATAAATATCCCTGTCCAAAATAAGATTTCAATAGATAGATATGGGGACAGGTAAAGTTCACATGAAACAGGTAAGAAATGTAGGAAAGTATGAATGGTATCAAGGAAACAGTATGCATTTCATTTTTACTGGGAGGATATAAAATATATGAAAGAGAAATGGAAAGGTCCTCTACACAGTGAAGGTCCTTGTGGGACGCTGAGAAATCTAAGCTTTATTCAATAAGCTGCAGAGAGTGATGTAAGAAAGGCAAAGGAAGATTGATGGAGCAAGGGAGAGGAAAAGGTAAGAGGATATAAGGCCAGAAGCAAAGGGAAAGAGATTAGGAGAAAGTCCCAGTCTATGAGACAAAAGGGAAAGAGGAGAGGGTAAGAAATAGATTGAGAAGGCTTTGAAGCCTATAAAGTAGGAGATAGAAATCATCTGCCAATTAATATGGGCTTGCAGGTGGAGTAAGGGACTTGAGAAGAGTGGAAAACATTTAGACAGCAACAGAGAATTTCATACATGATGAATAAAATACTCTATGGAACTTAGTTTAGATACATTTTTACCAAACTCTGTTACTAATTGGTTTAATGAAAACAAAGTTACAAATGATATTATAGAGAG
This sequence comes from Sminthopsis crassicaudata, assembly GCF_048593235.1. NCBI lineage: Eukaryota > Metazoa > Chordata > Mammalia > Dasyuromorphia > Dasyuridae > Sminthopsis > Sminthopsis crassicaudata. The sequence continues at coordinate 538,565,287 of NC_133618.1, read as the reverse complement.
CTCTTGGTTTCATAGAAACAATGTTACAAAGGAGTATACTTCCCCAATAGTATTTTTGTGATACCTTGTGGCTTTCAGAAGACTTTTCTACATCTATTGCTACATTGTAATGAAAGACCTCTTCTAGGATGTGATTTATCACCTTGTATTCTAGTTGTCTGGGTAGGTTCCTTTGTAACCAGACTGGAAGTTCCATGAGGAGAGGAACCTATCTTGGTATCTCCCACAATGCCTTGAACTTTTGGCCCTCAAATATCTAAATGGATTTATGAAAAAAGCTCATAAATGACTCACTCAAAAGCCAATAGAGCATGGATGTTGGGTTAACCTGCCCTGTTTGCCCTTTTGTAGGTGGGGAAAAGGAAATAAACTGTGGTCCAGACTCCCAGAAACTACATAATAACAAAAATAATACCCACAGCTGACATTTATATAATACTTGCACTCTTGTTCTCATTGGATGTGCACAATAAACTTGTGAAGTTTGGCTGCATAAGTATTTACAAGTACTAAAAATACTCTTACATGAAATTCCACCTTTAGAGCTCCATCCCTTTAGCTTAAGACTGTTCCTTTTCCTGTTGAAATGCAAATACATCCTTTTTATTATAGCATCTCATGAATCTATAGTTTCTTTCAGGACTCTGGGCAGAGGCCATACTCTGTATCCCAGCTTCTTAAAATGTAGTTTGTGATCCCATATGGAATCTCATAAGTGAATGCGGGGGCCTTAAAATCATGATTTATTATCAGAAAATGTTTGATTTGTATACCTACTTTATATGCCTGGGGTCATATAAAAATTTCTCAGGTGAAAAGGAGTCATGAGTTGAAAAAGTTTAAGAATTCTTGCTCTACATGAAACCTTTCTAGACTGCAAGGGCTGGTTGTGCTCTTCCTACCCCCACTGCACTGTATCTACTTTATATTTACACACACACACACACACACACACACACACACACACGCGCGCGCGCGTGCACGCGCATTCGCGCACATATACACACATGCTCGCTCGCTATTTTTGCTGGACTTTTTAAAAGTAGAAATTACCTTATGTTTACCTTTAACTTTTCAGTGTCTAGCATCATATCTGGCATACAAAGCAGGTAATTAGTGAATGCTTATTGATTGATCAAACCATGATTTCATCACGCATGTGGGCAATGTTGCATCACAATCTTTCATGCCTTAGTTAATGATCTTCATGGGTTACTTTGCTCCCAAAATTTGAACTACCTGATGATTGACTCTTGTGAGGACCCTCTTCAAATCTAGCTTGGCTGACCATTACTAGGTTCTTATTTAAAGCCTTTGTCACTTATTAAAACTCATCAAAACTTGTAGTCTGTATGATTCCAGGATTGCCTCTTCACCAAGATTCATGGGGTCCCTAGGCCAAAAGAAATATCTGATTCTTTTGTTTATTAAGTATTTAAGTAGAAAATTTTGAATATCTACAAGGTCCCTGTGAGTCAGATGCAGTACTCTGGCACATAGTTTGAGACCAGAAGGACAAGGCTTTATAAGTGTAGGTATTATTTCTATTTTACAAATGAGGGAACTGAGGCCCAGGGCTCAGGAATTAAATAGCAGAGCTGAGGTTCCAAAATACAGTATTGTTTGCCTTATTCAGGACTCTCTCCCTGAATGCTGGGCTTCTATCAGGGAAAACTGTGACCCTTTTGGCTTCTCAGTTTGCAGTGAGTATGCAGGACTAGACTATTAGTTAGCAAGGGGTGATACACACACACACACACACACACACACACACACACACACACACACACACACACACACACACACAGCTCTTTCCCAAAATGTTAGGCAGATACTTTGGTGTTCATTCCCTTTGTCTATGCAGGGTGCTTTTACAAACCCACTTAATGGAAGGATGAGCTCAATGACACTTGCTGAGCTCATTAGAATTACCGATGGTAAAAATTGGAAATGGGCCCTTAGGAATGCTTGTCTATCCTCTTGCCAGCCCAGTGTTGTTCTGTCTAGCCCATTTGAGCCCTTTTAGGTTTATGGCTATAATCCTTCATACTGTAATGTAAGTTTGCCCTGGATGACAATATAATATTGCAGTTTTTCAAGAGAAACTTAATTGGACTTTTTTATGCAGTATCTGGGGATGGGCTCTGTTTTCATTTTCCTCTAAAAACAATCATAAGGAAAGATAATATTATCTTATTTCCAGAAATTATGGAGCCAGATTTGAAATTAATTTACAAAACCATTAGTATCTTCTATTTGTAAACCCTAAAACCAAAGTAAATTCATTTCCTTATAATTAACTACAAATTAAAAAGGGGAGGGGTGTTATATAATCTTTCTTAAAAAGCAAAGAATTAAAATCCATAGCAGTTATCTGATAAGGGCCAACTGTTGCTTTAGTAATTCCTCAAGCTATCTGTCACCTTGGGAAGGAAAGAACAAATTGTCTCCTTGTCTGTCCACTCCATCAAATTTCTCCCATGTGGCTTTCCCAAGCATTGGAAATTAGAGAAAGCTAAGGATCCAAATTAAGAAAATGAAACATTTTTGTTTGCTCTAAGAAAGAAAATTCTAAAAAAAAATCTCTTTATGCTAGTCTTTGTCAGATTTTGCTGATTGCGGCAGTCACTCACATTATAGAGTGCTTTGTGTATTTTTTTTTAAGGGGGAGAAACACCTTCATACCTGGCACTTCATTTAACCCTGCCAGCATTGCCATGGAGTGGGGAGAGTAGGGAATCTCATTCCAATTTTAGAGATAAGAAAAAGGCTTTTTGCTTGAAGATTTCAATCCCTTCTTCTCCTGAATATTGAGATCATATTATGCAGTCTCTAGTCTTGCAGCACAGCCCTTCCTTATTTCTCTGGGATTATTCAGAGAGCTTGTTGAAACATCAATTGTTACGAATTTATTAAACCTGTGCCAGGCCCTTTGTCAAATTCTGGGGATACAAAAGGAGGTAAAAAAACAATGCTTACCTTCAAGGAGCATGTATTTAATAGGTGAGACAGCATGCAAATAAATATATACAAAGCAAGCTACATACCGGGTAAATAGGAAATAATAAAAAGGAAGATACTGGAATTAAGAGGAGCTGGAAAGGCTTCTGTAAAAAGTTGTATTGTAGATGGGAATTAAAGGAAATGAGAGAAATCAGTAGGCAGAGTAGAAGAGGGAGAACATTCCAGACATTACTAACAGCCAGACCTAGTTTGTGGAGCAACCGGGAGGTCAGGGTCTCTGAATCAGAGAGTCCATCTTAGGAAGTAAAGTGTAAGAAGACTGAAAAGGTGGCATTGGGAATAACATAAGTAAAGGCACAGAAATGGAAAAAGTTCAGAGCAAGTTAAGATGTTGGGAGAATTGTCTAGTCTGACTACTATGTAGTGAATAAGGTGCATAATATGATGATAAAAAACCAGAAGGGTTAAATGGTCCCAGATTGATCTAGGCTTTCTTTAAATGACAGGCAACAGAATTAAAACTTTACTTAGTTGGTAGTAGGAAGGCATGGAAGATGTTTGAGCAGAGGAGTAACCTCACTAGCTCTTATTATAAAAAGGAATAAATTTGATAGAAGTGTGGAAGATTGTTTAAAGGGAGAAAATGAAGACTTGAAGAACTGTTTGGCTGTACCTGTAATCCAGGCAGGTGAGAACAAGGGATTATATTAGAGCTATGCTATGGGAAAAGAAAACAAAGGAATATTTCTGACTTGAAGTACAACTGAGATAAGAGAAAGAGAAGAATCAAAGCTAAAACTTAAGATTGAATGGACATGGGAGCTCACTGCTGGTGCTAACAGAAAGTAAGGGAAGAGGAAGCAGGCTTTATTTTGTTTCCTTTGATAGTACTTTATTTTTCCAATTTCATGTAAAGATAGTTTTCAACATTCATTTTTGTAAGATTTTGAATTCCAATTTTTTTTCTTCCTCTCTTCCTTATCTCCCTCCTCTCCAAGGCAGAAAGCAATCTGATTTAGGTTATGGATATATAATAATTTTAAATATATTTCCATATTAGTCATTTTGAAAAACAAAAATCAGAACAAAAGGGAAAAACCACAAGGAAGAAAAAGCAAACAAACAAAAATGGTGAAAATAGTATGCATTGTCTCTGTAGTTCTCTCTCTGGAGGCAGATGCAATTTTCCATCTCAAGTGTATTGAAATCATCATGGATCATTTTATTGCTGAAAAGAGTTAAACCAACCTCAGTTGATCCTCCATCATACAATCTTACTGTTACTGTGTACATTATTCTCTTGATTCTTCCCACTTCACTCACTATCGGTTTATGTATGTCTTTCCAGGCTTTTTTGAAATCAGTCTTTATGAAGACAGTAAGGTTCGTTTGGGATGAGTTGTTGGGATGGGAAGTGTCTGTGGGACATTGAAGTTAAGATCCCAAAAAGGCAGCTGGAGATGTGGCTCTGGAGTAGAGGCTAGCCCAAAGATAGTGCTTAGGAGCAACCTGCAATGGTGGGGTAACAATGGTGGGGTAATTCAAAGCTTCCTAAACTGTGCATCGTGATCCCAAAAGGGGTCTTGTAGTAACAGAATGTAACTTTTGGAAAGTTATACCATATTATCAGTAAATGTTTAATTTGCATACTATTTTGTATATTATATGCCCTGGGTGGCATAAAAATTTCTTTGGTGAAAAGTGTTTGTGAGTGAAAAAAAATCTAAGAAGCTCTGGGGTAATCAATCTCTTCCTTTTTTCAAAATTCAGTTTTTAAAACTTCATAAATATCAAACATTATGCTTCGTACTACTTTTGAAGCCTTTCTACTCCTATGAGAAGAGTCAGAAATGAATCTTAAGTCTCTGTTCTTAAGGAGCATATAATGACAAAACTAGTAATAATTCACACTTATATAGGCACTTTGTACTTTTCAGAATGCTTTGCTTGCAATAATTTTGTGAGGAAGGACTGCCGTCTATACTAAGCACTGAAGATGCAAAGGAAGACAAAATGGCCCCTGCCCTCAGCTTACATTCTAATGGGGGAAACATAAATAAAACAAAAAATAATATTTAAGTAAAAATCAAAACAACTTATAAATAAAAGAGAAATACAGGTGAGAAGGAGGATAATATTGAAGGGGGAGACATTAGAAGGGCCTTCTATAGAAGGCTCGTAGGAAGCCTGGGAGGCAAGGAAAGAGGGCATTACCATGGAGAATGTCTGGTGCCAAAGCACAGAACCAGGACATGGGGCACATATATAAGGAATGGCAAACACACCAGGGTGGTTGGCTCTGAATTTCCACTTACCTTTGCTCCACTGGTACTTCTTACACACCTGCAATGCCATTGCCCACTTTTCTGCATATCTAATTCCTACTCATCTGTTCAAGCCCAGCTCAAATAGTGTGTGGAAGGCAGTAGAGTAAGGAAGGAAGAGGCCAGATTTCAAAGAAATCTAATTGCCAAACAAAGGACTTTGATTTGAAAGTGGACCTATGCAATAGCAAGCTTCTGGAATTCAATGAATTTGGAAGTGGAGGTGGTGGGTGGTCAGCCCTACAATTTAGGAAAATCCTTTTGGCAGCTGAGAGCAGACTAGGTTGGAATGAGGCCAGAATCACAGCAGGAGGCCAATTAGAAAGACTATTGCTATAACCCAGGTGTGAGGAGATAAGGACCTGATGTAGGGCAGTGGTCCTTGGAATGGAGAAGGGATATGGGCAACATAATTCTGCTGGTTATAAAGGTGAGGAAGCTGAGGCTCAGGGAGAGAAATGGACTTCAAAGTCACAAACATATCAAGTAAGTCATAAGGATCTGGACCACACACAGTCCTGCTTTTCTGCAACCCGAGTCAAATAGGAAAGATAATATAGGGGAACATATATTATTAGGAAATTATACAAAAGAGAATGTGCCCCATTAAGAAATACAAACAAGGGGCAGCTAGATGGCCTAGTGGATAGAGTACCGCCCCTGAAGTCAGGAGGACATGAGTTCAAATATGACCTCAGACACTTAATACTTTCTAGCTGTGTTATCCTGAGCAAGTCACTTAACCTCAACTGCCTCAGCCAAAAACAAAACAAAATATATATTCAATCGAAGGGAAGAGAACATTTTCTGAGGTGGTGGGTGTGGATCAAAGAAAGCAAGTGGAGACCGTGGATGCTACCTAGATCTGAATCTTCAGACATCCTAGTGATTATTTGCCTTTTTAAAAGGTGTAGGAGGATCTTAGAGGGAGGAGAGAAGTTGGAACTGCAAATAACAATTGAGGAAAGAATTTTTTTCCCCTGAGGCAATTGGGGTTAAGTGACTTGCCCAGGGTCACACAGCCAGGAAGTGTTAAGTTTCTGAGACCAGATTTGAATTCGAGTCCTCCTGAATTCAGGGCTGGTGCTCTATCCACTGTGCTACCTAGCTGCCCCAAGGAAAGAATATTAATAGCGCCTAAAAAGCTACTGTGACAGATGGTCAAATGCTTTTGTCTAACAGAGCACACGCTGTTTGGAAGGAGGGAGCTGTAGACCTGGGCTTACCCTGTTGTATCTCCAAAGAATTGGAGACATATTCTCATCTGAATACTGAACAAAAAAAGCTGATTGAAGATTACTTCTCTTTACAGCAAAAATTGTTTTGCTTGGCTCCAGGGGTAGAACCAATAGCACTGAGGATGAATGTAGGAGAATGTAGCATTCAGCTGAATGATAGTGAAAATCACAGAACAATTACAGTTGTACAGTAGGTAGGGTGAGCTGCCTCAGGAGCAGGAGTGAGTTCCCTGTCACTGGAGATCTGCAAGAAGTTGTATGATTAGCTTTTGGCATGTTGTAAAGGGAGGGATCCTCTTTCTGGTACCAGTTGGATTCAGTGGATACTGAGATTTTACAATAGTCACTGATTTAGTGTTATTATTATTATTATTATTATTATAGTATTTTAAAGTAGCCTGGTTATTTCCAAAGCTCAGTAACCAGGACTAAACCCAGTCACAATACACTTAAAATCAGCTGCTTCTGAGAATTAAATCTGCTTGTGGTTAGTAGTGAATGGATAATGTTGCTCCCAGAGGCTATGATTCAGATATACTGAGGGTAAGAACTTTTGTAGAGCTTTGAGAAAGGCCTCTGTAAACTCCTTCACAGAGCTGATTTGAGCAGAGGCCCTAATAATATAAAAGACGCTGGAGGGGTCCCCCCCCCACCTCTGTCTCTCTCTGTCTCTGTCTCTCTCTCTGTCTTTCTTTGTCTCTGTCTCTGTCTCTTTCAGAGAGACAGAAAGATAGAGATAGAGAGACACACACAGAGAGAGAGAGAGAGAGAGAGAGAGAGAGAGAGAGAGAGAGAGAGAGAGAGAGAGAGAGAGAGAGAGAGAGATTTTTAAGGTTCCTAGGCAGGCTTCATACACTAGATAAGTTGCTGCAGAATTTCAAAGATTCATGTATTTGTTAATTGCTTAATGTGTGAATCTATTTAAGCACGACACGTGTGCATATGAATAGTGCCTGGGATTGGTTGTTATTTCTGTGGGAGGAAGGGGAAGTGGTCAGCACTAGGGAGTTTGGGATGCTAGGAGAGGTGGAAATAGAGAGAGTTGGGAAAGGATTTTAATGAAAAGAGCTTCTTTTTAAAAAATTTTTTTAATTAAAGATTTTTATTTACAAAACATACACATGGGTAATTTTTCATCATTGACCCTTGCAAAGCCTTCTGTACCAAATTATCCCCTCCTTTCCCCCACCTCCTCCCCTAGATGGCAGGTAGTCCAATACATGTTAAACATGTTAAAATATATGTTAAATCCAATATATGTATACATATTTATACAGCTATCTTGCTGCACAAGAAAAATCGGATCAAGAAGGGCAAAAAAATTGAAAAAGAAAACAAAATGCAAACTAACAACAATAGAAAGAGTGAGAATACTATGTTGTGGTCCATACTCAGCTTCCATGGTCCTTTCTCTGGGTGGATAGTTCTCTTCATCACTGAACAATTGGAACTGGTTTGAATCATCTCATTGTTGAAGAGAGCCATGTCCATCAGGATTGATCATCGTATAATGAGCTTCTGGATAAGAGCTTCTCTTGAGGAAAAGAAATTTAAGGTAGATATAAGGTCACATAGCGGATAGAGCACTGTATGTGAGTTCAAATCCAACCTCAGATGTTTGAGACTTATTAGCTGTGTGATCCTGGACAAATCTAATTCCAATTACCTCTTTAAAAAGAAAGAAAGAAAGAGATAGATAAGAAGATAAGATATAAGATATAAGATAGATAAGAAGAATTTCTGGATAAATAAAGAGGTTGTTTCCTCTTCTAAAACTTATCTTTCTTATATATTATCTTGAGAACACTGAACTTCCTTTAGTCCTTAGAGTTTGTTTCTTACTAACAATTTCTTCTTCTGATATCTTTGGTGCTAGGGAGAGGGGAGGAAAAGAGAGAAGAAAACATTCTACTTAATATAAACAGAGGATTGGAATTTCCTTTTCTCTAAGTTGATTGATTTTTTCCCCCCCTTTTCTCTACTACCTCAATCCATGAATAAAAATAAAGTGCCTACTGTGGGTCAGGTATAGTATAATGTGTTGGGGATACAAAGGCCAGGAGCTTTCAATCTAATGGGAGAAGCAGCACAAAAACAGCTATATGTTAAAAAAAAAAAAAAAAAAAAAAAAAAAAGGTGTACATAAGAAAGGAAAGACATTTGAATTAGGGGGATCAAGAAAGATTTTTTGTAGGAGGTGAGATTTTAGCTGGAATTTGAAGGAAACCAGAAGGCAGAGATGAAGAGGAAGAACATTCTAGATTTTCCTTATGGGGGACAACTGGTGAAAATACCCCAGGATCACTTTTCATCTGTCAACCAGAAAATATCAGAGTGTTCTCTATTTTCATGGTACTATTAGGTTTTTGCTGAAGTTTATTTTTCTAGAAGATACAAGGCTTATAAGGTCAGTATGTGGAAGTGCAAAAGGAGAGATCTGGACAATAAAGTAAATGCTCTAGGGGGTTCAAGGAGAGCCAATCAATGTGGACTGGAAGTGCCAACAAAGCCTTCATGAAGGTACTGGGATTCCTTAGCCATTTTAGGAAAGCATAAGCAAGGGCAGCTGTCCACACAGTGGATAGAGCGCTAAGCCTGGAGTCAGGAAAACTCATTTTCTTGAGTTCAAATCTGGCCTCAGATACTTCCTAGCTTGTCTGCCTCTGTTTCCTCTCCTATAAAAATGACCTGGAGAAAGAAATGGCAAAACACTCCAGTATCTCTGCCAAGAAAACCCCAAATGGGGTCATAGAGAGTCAGACACAAATGAAAAATGACAACAACTCTAGGCAAAGAGAATAGCATTCTCAAAGGCACAGAGAGAAGGCTGCATATGTTTCCTCAAAGAATAGTAAGGCATTTCCAGAATGTGTTGAAGGGAGATGTGCTTTGTCTAAAGCAGGAACTTAATGAATGAATTAAAGTCGAATATTTGATCGGTGGGGAGAGGGGAGAAGTGGGATAATGAAGAGCCTTCCACACTTGAATAGTTCATGGTGAAGGTGGAGTTTATTTTGGAATCAAGTGAAGAGTCATGACCCAGATCGAGATGTCAGTAAAATTTGCCCATGATGAGTCACTGTTACCACATGGACTGGGGTGTGTGAGATTTCGACAAAGTGGAATCCAGTGGCCTATTTGGAAATTGCTTTTATCTAGCTGTACTTCCTTCCGCTTGCCCTAGCCTGCTCTGCCTTCTACTTCTTGAGATCCTGTTGGGCAACTACCAAATCAAATGTGGTTTTGCTCACTTTTTACACAGATTGATGTGGTTCTTATTTAAATGGGTAAGATGTCTCCAAATTCAAATGCTTACACTCCAAGAACATTCCACCTTCATACCTAAAGAATCTGTGTGGTTCAAACACCAGCTCTTTTATCCTAAAAGTCATTGTTTTGATCTTCTTGTGTAAGGCCAAAGAAAACCTTTAGTTTAGGTTGGTTTTCATTAAGCAGGTAGAAACACTTCTGGGAAGTGCCCCTAAATCCCTAGTGTGAGCCTTGTATATAACTGTGTGGTATAATTTCAGGAATGTAAGGAATAATTTCTGCCTACATAGCAAAGAAAGGCTGTCCTATAAAGCTCTTCTCTGTAATTCTATAGTCTTCTTAAGCTATAGAGCTAGGGTTAGTAAAGAGAGCTGACTGTACCTTGCTCAAATAGTAATTTTTTCCAGAGGTCATCAAGGACATACTATCCTCTCTTCCTTTTCACTGACAAAGTCTTAGCAAAAGCTATTTATATTTATTGTATCCCCTTTCTAGCTGGCTTTTGCCCCTACCCCATTCAGCTAAAATTGTCTTCTGCAAGATTACCAACAATTTTTTAATTGCTAAAACCCAAATAATTCCTGAAACAAGTACTCATACTTCTTGACCTCAACACTGTTAGCCACTACTTTCTCTCAACTACTTTCTTCTCATTTTATGTGACATTGTTCCTCTCTGGTTCTTTGCTGGGGCATCATCCATGTCCCTACTCCTCATGTGTGGGTTAAACACCTCAGATAACTGTTGTAGGCCCTCTGCTTATTCTCCCTTTTGGCCATAGCATCCTATCCTGTGGTCAAAATGATCATCTTTATGCAGATGACTTCTAACATACATATTCAGCTCACGTGTCTCTTGATCTCTTCCATCCACTATCACCAGCTGCCTGCTGGACATCACCATCTGGATGACCCATAGACATCTCAAACTCTACATCTTTAAGACAAATAATTTTCTTCCCCATTTATGTTGAGAGAACCACCCTTCTTGCAATCACTCAGGTATAAAACCTGGAAGTCACCACATTTTCTACCTCTTTGCTCAATATCCAATCAGTTTCCAAGTTTTATTATTTCTATTTCTCTGCTATCTCTCATATCTAAGGTTAAGGTGGAAGCAGCTTCAGGTTGCTGATTGTTAAATTTTCATTGTGAACATTTACATTTTGGAAATAGGAAAATACTGGAAAATCAAGGTTTGATTTATTATTTTGATGAATGCACATGTTTAAGAAATTGGTGAACATTTTAATAATGGGGATTATTCTCTTAAAAGTATGTTTCGAGGGGCAGCTAGGTGGCACCAGCCCTGAAGTCAGGAGGACCTGAGTTCAAATGTAGCTTTATACTCTTAACACTTCCTAGCTGTGTGACTCTAGGCAAGTCACTTAACCCCAATTGTGGGGGGAGGGGGGTCAAAATTGTGTGGGGAGTACATTTTTTTCAGAGCCAAGTATTAAACACTTACCAACCTAGATTATGCATGCTATTCCACTTCTCTCCCCTTTCTTATTCAGACTCTCATCTCTCATTTGAATTATTGTAATGGCTTTCTAATTGGTCTGCTTTTCCAATCCAGTGATTCTCAAACTTTTTCATTCCTAGACTACTTTATATTCTTAAAAATTGTTGAGGAGCCCAAAGAGCTTTTGTTTATTTGTTTATGTGTGTTATGTCAATACTTAGATATTAAAATTTAAAACTGATAAATTAAAATATATTTGTTCATTTAAATAACAACAATCCCATTGCATGTTAATACCAGTAACTATTTTAATGAAAGAGAAATTTTCCAAAGTTATATGTATATATACATATATACAGAGAGAGAGAGAGAGAGAGAGAGAGAGAGAAGGGGCAGAGAGTCAGAGGCATTGGCTTACAGATTATTGCAAATCTCATTTAGTGTCTGACTTCATGGAAGATAGTGGGCTTCTTCTCTGTTTCTGCATTTAGTCTGTCAGGATTTAATGTTTTGTTTGAAGTAGATGAAGAAAGGCCAGACTTACACAGAAGTATATTTTAATAAGCAAATAACATCATTGCATTATTATGAAAATACTTTTCATCTCATGGACCTCTGGAAGGATCTCAGGGATCCCTCAGGATGTTGTAGATTCCACGTTGAGAACTGCTAGTCTAGTCTATTTTCCATACAATAGCCAAATTAAACTCTGACCATGTCAAGATGTTTTAGTGGCTCTTCATAAAGTCCTTTATTTGCCATTTAAAGCCTTTATTCACAATTTTGCTTTGACTTATCTTTCTAGGTTAATGTCACACACTCTCCCATTCATACTCTGCATTCCAGGTAAACTAGCCTTCCTGGTACAAAACACACCATTCCTTCCCTTTGTGCATTTTCTTTGTGCAAATCCTCTTTGTGTAAAATGTTCTTTCTGGTCTCTGTTTCTTGAAACTCTGAGCATCCTTCAAGTCTCATCTCAAATATTTTCTAGGAAGAGTCTTCTCCCTCCCTCCCTCTTTCCCTTCCTCCCTTTCTCTCCCTCCCTCCCTCTCTCTCTTCCTCTCTCTCTTCCTTCCTTCTCTCTCTTGCTGTATCTCTTTTGTCTTTCTCTGTCTCTGTTTCTCATATTAATTCATCCATGAACATCTCATTTCTCTTCAGTAGAATGCATACTCCTTGTTGGAGGGCACGGTTTCATTTTTGTAATCTGATCCCAGCACTTAGTATATTGCCTTGCACATAGTAGGAACTCATACTTCTTGAGTTAAATTTGAAATTCAATATTACTTCCTTTTGCCTCTGTCTAGTGTTAAAATTCTAGGATCATAGATTCAGAGCTAGATGGGATGGCCAAGGCCATCTTGTCTAGCTCCTTTATTTTATAGATAAGGATATTTAGATCTAAGAGATTTAGGTGGAAATCTGCTCCAAGTTACAGGCATTAGAAGTGGATTTTGAACTTGGGTCATAGAATTCATAGATCAAGAACTGTATGGGACCTCAGAGGCTATATAATATAGCTTCATTTTACAGATGAGGAAATTGAGGCCCAGGTAGTTACCTAAGGTCATGCAAGCAGGAATGGTTCAGAGTGAGAGTTGAAGCCAGATTTCTTGATTCTAGACCCAGTCTTCTTTCCACTATACCACACTGCTTCCTTTTAAATAGCAGGTTTTATTGGAAATGTAGGGTGGGAGTGGGGGTGTTCTAGAGACCATAAAGATATTTCTGAAGCTAGGAGAGGGTTTGCTCCTACAAATATGACCAACTTTTCAATTTGCCACAGTTATTATTATTTGCCACTTTTTACAGAGTTTGGATTCAGATTGGGAATGCTGTAACTTATTCTAATAGCTTTTCTCTAGTTGTTATAAATATTCCTTTCCCAAGAGGATACTGAAAGCAGAACTAAATGGAATAGTTTTTTCCTAGGAAGATCTTCAAGCAGCACAAACTTCATTCATTCCTTTGTCATCATTCTTCCCTTCCCACCCACCTCTTAGCCCCAATCAAAAAAAGAGATGAGTGTGTCTGCCTTAAATGCAGCTTGCAGACTAGGGGAAAAAGTGTTTTTGGACTCTGGAGGTGGAGGCTGGCCGTGTAGGAAATCCCTACATGGATGGACCGGATCCTTTACTCATCTGACATCTGCTCAAGTTCCCCCTTCCAAGGACTCCATTCCCTATTCATGACATCAGTGCCTTAGACCTCAGAGAGTAGAAAAACCTAAGAATAGAGATGTTCTACAATGTTCAGGGGAGGGGCTCAGCTAGGAATCCAGCCAGTTCGAGGCTATCCAACTGAGGAAGTTATGAGTGGTTCCCAGTGACAATCAAACTGGAATAAGTAAGTAAACATCTCTCATTAAAGAAAAAATCCCAGGACTGTTTCTGTCTGGTGAGCTGGAATTCTAACCTGTAGGGCTGGATCTTCCCCTCTCTCCTCCACCCCTCCATTCTTTATGCCTGCCTGGGGCTATTTGTATTCACCTATTTGTATACACACTGCTAATTGTAGACAGAGGAATTTGTGTTTGCCCAGATGAAGAAAAGTAGCTCAGGCTAAAGTCCAAGGGAGAACTAATAAATACCTTAAGCCTTTTCCAGTGTTTTAAAAATCTTTCTCGTTAAACCTTTGAAGCAAACTCATATTTCTTATTGAATTTGTAAGGGAAAGTATTTTACATCATTAAAAAAAAAATAAAAGTTGTTTTCTCTCCAGCCTTTGTTAGAATTTGATCTGTGGCTAAGACATTGACTCCAAGTTGCAGATTCCAGGCAGACTTCAAAGCAAATTGGTCTTTCCATTGTCCACTCACAAAATTACCTTCCAAGAGGCTGGAGCTTTGGAATGGTGTTCAGACAGACTGTGCCTTACTTTTAGCCCCAAGTTGCCCAATAAAGTTATCTTGGACATATATGAGGCATGGACCAAACAGAAACCTAAAAATAAATTTCCAATTTCTTGGAATAGAGAGAGGACTGTTGCAAAGTGAGTGGTGGTTATAGTATGTAGGGAGTGGGTAAAGACCTTTAAAGTTTTAAGCAGAAGTATTAGGTATTTTTCTTTGTTTTTTCTTTTCAAAATGAGCAGGAAGCTTGAGTTAGGGGAAAAAAAATAAACCTCAGATACTCTCCTAGTATCCAGTTACATCAGATCTTCGTATAAAGTATCAAGACAGGAATACTTGATTTCCTGCCTGGCCTTTCGGCAGTTACACATTGTATCTACTCTTGCCAAGGATTTTATTAAAGGAAGCTAAATATTAATTTGGTTGCCTTTGCCCCTTCTCCACCCTCCCAAGTATAAGTTTAAAGATGGGGTGGGGGATCATTTGATCCTTGAGCTAAATCAGGGAGGGAGACGATACCCATGAGCACTGGGCTCCCCAGCTGTTTGTGGCCTCTGCTCCTAGGAGCTCTCACTGCTCTGTCCTTGGCTTGAAGTGTTGGAATGTAGGTAGAGCAAGAAATGTTTCCATTCCAGTATTGCCCGGGAGGGAAATCTGGCCTTATTTTTAAGTGGTCTGAAAGGGGAGCTAAGGGTTACAGGATTTCATTTCCCTGCTTCTGTGTCTGATGTTTTTGTGGTACCTAAACATTACTGGAGCTTGGGGAAATTCCAACCTAGGGAGGGGGGTGAGGAAGGAGTGAGAGAGAGACAGAGCACAAGCTAGAGAGAACCGGCAAGCTTGATGGGAAGATTTCTTCTTTTATGAAAAATTATATTATAGGAAGTAGTATTAGGTAGTGGAAAGAACATTAGACCCAGATTCAGAAGCACTTTATTAACCATTTGGTCTTGGACTAGTTATATAATCTCCCTGACACTTTCTCTAAGTGAAAGATGTATACAACAATATTTGTATTATTTACCTCTTAGGTAGATTTCTTGTGAAGAAATTCTAAATTGTGAAATTCTACCTATGTTCAAACTATTGGACTCTAGGTCCTACTGCCTGGACAATCAGATTTTGTCAATTGTAGATTAATATAGCACATGCCACAGCACTACTCTATCCCAACTCCCACTGAGTCAGATTCTCAAAATCTCCTCAGAACTCTTAACAGTAGCATTGAGGAGTTATGGGTGTTTTTCTTTTTACTTTTCTCCCCTTTTTTTGCTAAGTCAATTAGGTTAAGTGACTTGCCCAGGATCATACAGGTAGGAAGTGTTAAGTGTCTGAGTGTAGCTTTGAACTCAGGTCCTTCTGACTTCAGGGCTAGTGCTCTATACATCGTGCCACCTAGCTGCCCCATATTGGTGCTTTTCTAATGCTCATGAGCCCTCATTGATGTATTGTGGGCTGGGTCCCAATTAGTTAATCATACTTAATAAGCTGTAAGGAAGACTATTTACTACAGTCATATGGTTGGTATATGTGGTTTAAAAAAAAAAAAAAAATCCTCCTAAAAGTCTGAAATACTATCTTACAAGAAGTTAAAGAATATATGTGGCTAAGGATCTTTTCTCCTTTCATGGGGTACTTAATTAGTTCCTCTTAAGCATACCATGCTTTCTTATCTGGGATCCTTGTGGAGCCATGAATCTTCCTTCTTTCATCACAACTAGTATGTTCTCAGTCCTCAGTACAGATATTTCCACCAGCTCCTGCTGTCTTAGGAAAGACACACAATTAGAATGGGGCAGAAGTACTGAGGAAGCAAGGTAATGCTTAATATTTTGGGGAAAGAAATCCTGGACACCATACCTGCAGTAGGGTAGAGAAGAGACTCCAGCACAATTTTGGCATGGTAAGAAAATCCTAGGATAATCAAAAATGTTTTTGATGAAATGACTTGCCACCTAGAGTTCATTTCTGTTTCAATATCCTAAAATAAACCTGGTTGCTCAACCCTAGTTGTAGTTCTCCTTAAGATGATAAAGCTAGAAAGAACTTTAAAAGCTATCTAAGTCAAAACTTTCACTTTACAGATGAGGAAATTGAGGTTTACATAGGTAAAGTTAACTTACATAAGAGTTTTGTTCAGTACCGTTCTGACTCTGTTTGATTTGGCAAAGATACTGGAATGGTTTGCCATTTCTTTTTCTAGCTCATTTTACAGATGAGGTACTTACTGAGGCATACAGGTTTAAGTGACTTGTCCCAAGTCATATAGGTAGTAAGTGTCTGAGATCAGATTTTAATTCAGGAAGATGAATCTTCCCAATTCCAAGACCTTTGCTCTAACCATTGCATCATCTAGCTGGCTTTGTAAATGGCAGAACCAAGACTCAAAACTCTGTCATTTGGTACCAGATTCACTATTGTTGTTCTCCCTCCACCCCCAATTCTTCCATGCTGCATCCCACAATTCACAGGCTAGAAACCCTTGGACTAGCATAATGAACATAGGGAAATAGTTTTGGATATGCTCCCCCTTTCACTTTTCTACCTTTCTCTTCTTTTTTCCCATTCTTGTTTCTCTTTCTATCCTCTTCCCTTGATGTGTGCTCCTTCCTCCAATATTCTTTGTGTCTTTTTGGCACGGAATAATGCTGACCTTTCTCTTCTGTCAGGTCACACTGCTCCTTGGCCTTGTGGTGCTCACCTCTCCCTCAGGACAGCCTGTAGAGTCATCTGGCTAGAAGCCTGCAATTGTTTACATAAATTATAGGGATGTTCTCAGAGCAGGCCTATGGTTTACTTATGAATCTTTGAGGCCTGCACAGTGGCCAATGATCTGCAGTAGGTGAAGGTCAGGCTTTCCTTTCAGCTCATGTACAGTGAATGTGCAGCAGGAAGGTTTGACCTGGATTGAATAGAGCTGAATTGAATTGAATAAAGGAGACCTACAAAATTTGGAATCTGTCCATTTGAAAATTAACTCAAGGAACCTAAACATTGTAGTGAGCTAAGTGGATCTAAGGAGAACAACAGAGGCCAATATCACACTCAGATTTCCTGATCTCTGTCAAGTTTTTGATCTTGTAGTTTGAAAAGCAGGGCAAGGTTTATAGAAAGAATGCCAGATTTGGAATTCTTATGACTATAACCAAATTTCAGTTCCATGTTTTATGATTTAAGAAACCTGGATAAAATATGTAAAATGCAGTAGTAGGGGTGAGTGGATTAGATTCTCTGAAAAAGAAAACTAAGCAAGCATTTATTGAGTACTTATTACATATCAGGCACTGGGCTCAGCATTTTATAAATAACTTATTTGTTCCTCACAACAAGCATGGAAGATAGATGCTATTTTTATTCTTATTTTAAAGGTGAGGAAACTGAGGCAGACAGCAGTGAAGTAAGTCATATTTCTAGGGCAGATTTAAATTTGAGATTGGATTTAAATTCAGCACTCCATCTACTAAGCCAATTAGCTGCCCTATGAGTCTAGGTACTAGACTTATTACATTTGTAATTTCTTTGATATAGGAAACTCCCAGGTCAACAGAAAATCCCTTTATGAAAGCACATAGGTACCTCCTTTATAATCTTAAGTAATTGCCTAGAGCAGGGCTTCTTAAGCTTTTTAAACTGATGATCATGGCTATAGAAGTATATACAATTTGTATCAGTGATACTGATACAATATAATCTGATAGTAAATCATGATTTCACAACCTCCATCAGGAAGTTTTGCCCTGGAGCACTGAGAAGAAAATAACATGCCTAAATTCACATGGGCATCCTATATGTGAGTAGAGATATAATCCTGGTCTTCCTGGTTTCAAGGCTGGCTTTCTCTCCTAGCCATTACTTCCATTCTATCTGATTATATATATATATATATATATATATATATATATATATCCATCAGTGTGGAAAATGTAGACTGAACTAATTATTGGCCATCTTTCTAAAGTCTTTAGGAATCTGACTGTGGAAAGTTTCTCAAGCCACATGACACAAAACTAAGGGAAAGTTGCAGGGGGAAAATAATCCTTGCTATTATAATGATATTTATTTTCACCAGTTTGTTGTGAGGTACAATTTTTATTGTTTTGGTGGTTTTTTAAAGCCAGATTTGATGCTTCTACATATTCTATTTTTGAAGATAAATTAGTGAATAGGTTGAAATGCATTTTTCCTTCAGGAATGATTCCATTTAATTTTCTTTTGCTTTTTGGGGGAGAGGGCAGTGTTTGTGTGATCTTTTGCTAAATCCTCTATTCAATTTTACACCTTTCCTTCTTATATTTATCTTAAGAATGAGTTTTTCCTTGCTGACTTCCACACTAAGTTCCCTGAACCGTCTCACTGCCACATATTATCTCCTAAAGCAAAACTTCTTAAACTGTGGGTCAAGATCCTATATGGGGTCTCATAACTGAATATGGTAGTCATGTATTTGATTTGTTATCAATAAATGTTTGATTTGTATACCTGTTTTATGTAACTATATACCTGGGTTGTATAAAAATTTCTCAGGCATAAAAGGGTTATGAGTAGAAAAAGTTTAAGAAGCCCTTTTTGATTTTAAAAAGCAATTAGTTCACCTGATATGAAGCTGTATGATTAAAAAAAATTGTTCATTTGATAACTTGCATTAAAATTTTACTTCCAGATATTAAAGGGAGACATGGTTGGGTGTAGAATACTGATGAAATCTCACGAAGAATAATATTCCCTTCAGCTATGCTGATTACAACTATTGTCCATGTTCCTCCATACCTTCTCCACAGGAGTTCAACCAGTGTTCTGGAGCTCTTCTCCAAATACCTTTGTGGCATTTCCTGGATGCTAATAGAACACACAGCCTGCCATTCTTTTGGAGTTTGACTCCATTCAGCTAAACCATGTTATGTAAGGCTCTGTGCTGTGTTCTGGGAATCACAAGATGAATAAAACACAGTCCTCCCCCTGTCTTGACACTTATTAGGGACAAGACAGAGCTACAATAATCACAATATGAATTAGAATCTGATAAGTACTTGGGGGAATGTACTTAACTGAGGATGAGAGGGACAAAGAAGGAGATAACCCAGAAGAACAGAGAAGGCTTCAGCAAAAAGCTGGAATTGGAAATGGACCTTAAAGAAGGGGGAAGCATTTAAACAAATGTATATTGTGATGGAAGCTTTGGAGATAGAAGAGGTATTTTAGAGGATTAGAGGATTCAACCTAGAAAGCTCAATAATAGGCAACCATGGCTTCATAGCTAGCTAGTAAATAAAGAAAAAAAAGACAGGGGTGGGGAGTTGTGGAGTGATCATAGTGGTTTCCAGTATGCTTGTATGGGTTAAAGATGTTCCTTGCAAATGTTCAAAAGAAACCCAGTAAGCTAAATTGCAAGAAAAAGATCTCAGCAGTCAGTAAGATGGCCAGATTCAAATTTCACTTCTGAGGCCAGTAACTGCCTTTCCCCATATAGATTTCACATAAACAAGCACTTGATTTACACCTTTCACTACCATTTATATATTCTTTATATTATGGTTAATTGTGTATGTCTAGTACATGGATTGTAAAGTCCAAGAGGACAAAGGTCCTGTCTCATCTAAACCATTTATCTACCATCTAACAGATGCTTTAGTGTTGGAACTGAATTGAACTGAACTAAGTTAGGGGTTTGCTTATCATTCCTGGGATTTGAACTTGTGGTGGGACATCCTAACTGATTTGGAACTTCCCTCTGCAGCTGAGGTACTATTTCTGGCAAAGCTTGGACCTCTCCTGCAAGCACATTAGACAGCTGTTTGACAGCTGTTGTGGCTCACCCAGAGACAGCTGGAAGGAGGAGAAACCTTGAAAATTAGCCCTCATTTGCCATTTGTATATCAATTTTAATTTCAAAAAGTAGTTTAGGCTATTGTGACTCTCAAGGCTCCATATCAGTGTATGGTTCTGTTGTTAATAACATCAGTTGCACAGTATGGTCAGAGTCATTAATCCGAAAATATGAACTTTCAAGAATGAGTAAAAAGCTAAGACACTAAGATCAAAAATTTGCCATCACTATACTTTCATAAGAAGTTTTAGCATGCATTTTTCCCATGTTTGCTTAGAAACCTTTTAAAATGTTTTTCAAGTAAATTTCAGTTAGTCATACTGCTAACATGAATAGTACTTTTGATTTTAAAAAGCAATTAGTTCACCTGATATGAAGCTATATGATTAAAAAAAATTGTTCATTTGATAACTTGCATTAAAATTTTACTTCCAGATATTAAAGGGAGACATGGTTGGGTATAGAATACTGATGAAATCTCACTGAGAAGAATATTCCCTTCAGCTATGCTGATTACAACTATTGTCCATGTTCCTCCATACCTTCTCCACAGGAGTTCAACCAGTGTTCTGGAGCTCTTCTCCAAATACCTTTGTGGCATTTCCTGGATGCTAATAGAACACACAGACTGCCATTCTTTTGCTTTCATAATAACAGCCAACCCCTCTTTTCTTCTAGTCACACATCTCTCTGATTATATTCTTTGAAAGAAAGGAGAAAATATTAACCAAGTATCAGGCACTTTGCTAAATACTGGAGTTACAAATACAAAAAGCAATACACAGTTGATCAGTTGATTTTTTTTTTTTTTCTAATAAGGGAAGACAGCACATAACGTATTGGCCACAGATGGATATTTAGGTCTAGGGGTTACCGATATGGTGAGCAGTGTCATAGGGCAATCAGTGAACTTGTCTTTTCTAGTAGTGACACTGTTGTATTCATTTCTTTTTCTTTAATTTTCTTTTCTTTTCTTTTTTTAAAATAGTTTTTATTTACCAGATATATGCATGGGTAATTTTACAGCATTGACAATTGCCAAATCTTTTGTTCTAATTTTTCCTCTCCTCTCCCCACCCCCTCCCCCAGATGGCAGGTTGACCAATACATGTTAAATATGTTAAAGTATAAATTAAATGTTATATTCATTTCTTTCCAGAGCAAGAGATAGAAAGCTGCTTTGGAGAAGAGGGATAGGTAGGAAGATGGCTGAAGTGTGTGTGTGGTGTGTGTGTGTGTGTGTGTGTGTGTGTGTGTGTGTCTCGAGATGTGTTGAATTCATAATGGTCTCCAGTGCAGAGCCCCAGGTAGGAACTGGAGTATGAAGAGCAGCAATATAGAAGAAAAATATGTTGGAGTGCAAAGTCTTTTCCCCACTTCTTCTATGCATCTTTTTTTTTTCCTTTTAGAAAGTGTGGGGGTTTTTTGGTTTCTTTTTCCTCCTTTTGCTACATTGCTGTCATTTCTTAATGCCTTCCCTTCATGAAGAAAAAGCCATGTTTTATATAAAAGAAATCCAATTAAATACATAACTGTGTTGGTAATATATTGCAGAGTGCACATGTTTCTCTATTGCCCTTTGGGTGACCCATAACTTTAATGCTTTGGAGACTCTGGTTTTCCTTGACTTCCAGACATATAGCTTCACTATAAGAATATTGATGTATAAAAGATGGCCTTTGTTTTAAGAAGAAACTTAAGATGATTAAAAATGTCACATGAGTTCCCCAAAGTAATCTCCTCAGTTCTAGTCCCAGCTCATTGTTCATTTTTAACATCTGTCCAAAATATGTATATTTGTGAACAAGCTCTAGATTGTCCTAGATGAGTTGTCTACACTGCTGCCATTTGTAGCATGCCCTCCTGGCAGTTACAATTACTAGTCTGTCCTAGGCCCAATAGAGTACCTTTGACCACTGACCTTTGCAGTGTCAACTCTACCCGGCTCGCCTCCTCTGAGGCCTTCAAAGGTCTCTGGCCATGATCTCTTGAATCTATAGTTTAATAACCCGTAGCACGCTCAAGAACAGCCACATGTAATCTTAAAAGCCTTTATTTAACCCAGACAATAGGCATTCTTCATTCACTTGATTTTTTTTTTCAGTGTGGAATAGTTAAGGAAAAATCTTTTGGGTAGTTATGACTATTATTTGGGAAGCTTTGTTTGAAGTACCACTGTGTCATCTATAAACATTACCTGAGACTGTTTCTCATTTAGATTCTGGGCTGGACATTCTCTTTGATAACAGCAAATACCTTTGGTGAACTTCTTCATCCTTTTTTATGCCTAAACTTTCTGTGAACAATGAGAAAGTCATTGAACAAAGTTATTTCTGATGTCATATCTTTTGTGTAGTCTTGCATGATTGTGAATACATACATGAGAGATATCTTGTAGGTTGTTCTGCTGAATCAAACATGTTTTGTTAATAAAAAAATTCTTCTTTATTCTTTATAAGCTATAATTTCCAGTGAATTGGATGACTGTTAAGATATATGTTAGATGTTATGTTAGAAATAAATGATAGAAATTTAAATTGCATATATTAATTCCAACAGATGTTGGAGTTGGAGTTGATAAGAGTTTGGGGGAGATCCTCAGTTTCTCTGGCTTCCAGCCATGGTTCTATGTTCTCTTCAGGGAGAGGTCTCTGGAGGAAAAAGCCAGTGGGATCAAGGTGTTGGCAAGAAATGAAGAATAACCTGTGGAGATACTCAGTATCACAGGAGGATAATACATGATTGGGAAACAATAGGAGTGGGGTATTGTGCAAACATAGTCTGTAGGAAGCATACAACAAAATGAAGTAAGATAAGTAAGATTGCTGGGTTGCTGGAGCCAGATCATGGAGCCTTAGATGCAGACTGAGTTTGGATTTTATCCAATAGACACAGAGACCATATTGTCTACCATTCTCCTTTTTTTTTTTTTTTTTTTTTTAATAGATGAGGAAATTGAGGCAAAGAGAAGCTAATTTGCCCAAAGTCTCACCAGCCTTATGTGGTAGTGCTGGAATTCAAACCCAAGATCTCTACATGCAAATCCAATTCTTTTGCACTTTTTTAAACCAAATTTTTTTCTCTAATAGGCAGCTACTGAAGGTTTTTTGAGCTGAAATTGGGAAAGTTACATCTATGTATAGATATATTCTGTACATGGATCTTAGCATATATTTTTCTCTTCTTTTTTTGGAAAATGGAGTAGAGGGATTGGAGAGACTGGAGTCAGTGACAGCACTTAACAGACTAGTTCAGCATTTTAGGTTAAAAAAAAAAAAGAGAGCTTTAACTGCTAGGAAACATCACATAAATATTTTCTCATTTGATCCTCACAACAGTTGTGGGATGTAGGTGTTATTATTATCCCCATTTTATAGAAGAAGAAACTGAGGAACACGTTGATCACCAGCCATATACCTAGTAAGTGTCTGAACCTGAACTTGAACTCAAGTTTCCTGACTCCAGGCCCACAGTTCAATCTGCTATATCAGTCAACAAGTGATTGATTGGATGTATGAGGTGAAGGAAAATTAAAGGAAGCAAGGAAACAAGCATTCATGTAATTCTTGCCCCATGCCAGACATTGTGCTAAAGAGGTTTCTGAGTTTTCAAACCTGGGTAACTGGGTGCTTTTTGACATAGGTATAAATGGTGGGTATTCTTAACAGAAATAGAGCTTGGAGGGAGAGACATATTTAGGGAGGAAGATTATGGAATTCATTTATACACATAGGGAATTGGAGATACAAGCAGGACATCTAAGTGGAGATGTTCAGTGAATATTTGGACATGTGGGATTATTTGCTAAAATGTGTTTTGTCAATGAGAAACTTATGTGGGTGTGTGCTGTTTTTGTTTTTATTTGTTGCTGGGTTTCTGGTTTTTTAACATAAGTTTATTATTTTTTAAAATATCGCTGATAAGATGAAATGTTTGTCAAGCGCATATTTGGCCCTAAGTTTTTGCAGGGATATTTCATGCTTCATCTAATAACTGTTTATGAGGCCCCACTGGCAGTTAAATAGTAACAGCTCGTTCTACACACGACCCAGCCATGTTTATAGAATCAGATAGCATACTGTCTTTGCAAAAACTGTGGGGCCCTTTCTTCGCCTTTGCTGCTGTTGCAGCTTGGAGCCTGATGCTATCTTCCAAGTGGGCTAAACATTGCTGTGTTTCCCCTCCCCAGTCTCTCCCTGACTCCTTGATTGCCAGGAAATGGGGATGAAATCATTGATGTGTACTTTATATCATGACAGGCCTTTTGCCCTTTATAGGGAAAGACTGAGTATTTTCAAAGGGGAAAAAAATGAACTGATATAAATCCCTCTTTTTCACTAGACCCCAAATACAAAGGGTGGGTGGTGTTGGCTTGAGACTAAAGTTTTATAACTAACAAGTGGTTGAGTTGAAAATCCAGATCTCCAGGAAAAATAAAGGGGAGATAAGGAGAATCAGTAAAGCTACCATGAGCTGGATAAAGGGAAAGTGATATGAATAAAATAGGGTGGGAGAAAGTGGGCCTTTTAGCTAAACCATATGTATTCTGTCCCTCCTCTGCTTCCCCAGATTACCGGAGCCATTTTAAGGACTACTGAGATGCCTATGTCTATTTCTGAGAAATGCTATCAGAGAGTTTTAGAAGTGGGGATTTTGGGGAGTGTTTAGCAAAAGCTGGTCAAAGGAGGAAGTTTTTAATCTCACAGCATGCTTTCAGAGCAGCCTGTACCATTAAATTAAAATAGACGTAAAATAAATTGTCCCCAGCTGTTGAGTTTCTTAAATGTACTTTGGGCTATATGTAAAAATGTTGTACTAATGGGGGAAGGGTTACCATAGACTGTGAATAAGTCATGGAGGTAAGGGAATGGGTGTCTGAAAATAGGGTTTGCTTCAATTCTCTGGTCACAGACTTGCTTCAAGAACAATTTGGTCTTGGTGGGAAGATTGGGTCAGCAGCCTATTGGTGCTTATTGCATTAAATGAAAGATAAGGAAGCAGGGAGAGAGACTAATAGCATAAGGCAGTACGTGAAGCAGAAGATAAAATGATAGCAGATGTATTGTGGGACAGATTTTTAACTTTGAATACATCAAGTCTAAAATACTACTTTGGCTTCTGCTCTTGGCTCTCTTTCTCCTTTAAAGGAACTGCAGCTGCCTGTCAAAGTCCCATACATCTACTAGATGTGCCTTAAATCATGGTTGGGTGATCAAGATTTCATTAGGACCTCTACCAACCCCTTCCATACACATCCCTTTTTAAAAATATAACAGAAAAAAAAAAATGAAACCAGTGGCCCAGAACCAAAACTTCATTTGCATGAATTGAGTTCAATCTGGGAACTCTTTATACAATATCTCTTTTTCTTCATTCCCCTACTTAGTATTTTCTCTGGAAATAGCAAAATTTGACATGTGTCTAGGAGAAAGACCCTCTGCTTCCTTATAAGCATCAAGGCTAACAAGACATGAAATCTATGAGGTTTTATTTAATTCAAAAAAAGCAAAACATTATAAAAACATGTACCTGAAATCAGTCAAAATGTTCTTCTTCCCTCTCTGGTGAACTTCCACCTCTCCTAAGGACCTACACAATTTTCTAGACTTACAGACAATTCTAAGACCTTCTAGACAATGACTTTGGAGTCTAGTTTTTACACATACCCATGCTCACTGTGTATATGTCTACTTCTCTTTCTCTCCCTCTCTCTTTCCTTCACTTAAAGGGGGGAAACCCTTAGAATTGCTAGAGAGTCAAGCTTGTAGTCTTCCAGCAAAGAAAGTGTTCAGGCCAAGGATATTTACATCTAATAAATGAACTGTGGATTAACCTTTCATTAAGAAGACTAGAGATTCAGAAGGGTCTTCCCAGGTTCCTAATGTACACAATAAACCTACAGGGACAGGAGCTAGAAAACATACCCTTTGCCATATTATTAGTGTCATAATGATGTTTCCTTTGTCCACAGAGCAGACAGGCAGTTCAGACTTTTAGTAAATAGACTTATTGCCTAGAGGTGTTGTGATGGTTGTATTTGGTGTGAGTTGGGGTGAGATGGTTAGTTTCCTGGCATACTCTTTCAGAAGGCTGAGTGGGAGTGCAGACTGAAGGCTGAGTCATGGGGCAGGTGGTGGGGAAAGGGTGGGAACCCTCTATGACTTTCACCCAAATGTTTGGGATCTTGTCAGTCAGTCACACCATAGTATTTTCCTATTGTATTTTTTTTTTTTAAATTTTGGGAGGGTTAAAGAAATATCATCATTTACATAGCTTAGGGAGGAAAAAATTAAGGTATTATCTTTCCTTTGGGAGAGCATGCCAGCAGCTGGTTGATTGCTTTTGGCAAGGCAAAGCTTGAATCCTTAGTAAGAGAAGAGACAGACACTCCCCCTCCTTCCCTTTCCTGACCCCTCTTGGGAAAACCCCAGGTAATGCTGGAAGTTACCTTGGTGATTCAGGGAGCTAGGTGATTCCTGACTCATTGCTAGTCACTACTTTGGTATTTTGTTATGTAGGGAGCTCCTTTGAGGCATACTATGGATAATTGCTTGTTGGCATCCCTTAGAGCTTTTCTACCATCAATAACTAGCGCCCATCCCCCTAGGCTAGTGACTTTGCCATCTCCTTTCCTCTTTATTCTTTATTTCCCATACACCTTTGTTGCTTCCTTCAGAATTTAATGATTCACT
The DNA here is from genome assembly GCF_048593235.1 of Sminthopsis crassicaudata. NCBI lineage: Eukaryota > Metazoa > Chordata > Mammalia > Dasyuromorphia > Dasyuridae > Sminthopsis > Sminthopsis crassicaudata. Next base: position 538,538,657 of record NC_133618.1, on the reverse strand, counting down.
TATTACCCTAAAAGTTGTGTTTGATAATCTCATTAGTTGCTACCAACCACATCATCTCATAGTGGTATTTTGTTTTTCTCTGAACTGGGGAGGGGAAGTTTATGCATTGGGGTAGAAAGAGTTTTCAGAATGGATCCATCTCATGAATTGAGTATAATGGATTGGGAGAAAGACTGAAATTGGATTTTGGAATAGTGATTGATCATAAAGATTACCCAAAACAATCTGGTGTGTTACTCTGAGAGATGAGAATAAGTGACCTCTCTTGGGAACTTTCTATCGGAGTAAAATTATTTCCCCATCCTTTTTGTGTGTGAGTATGTGGTGTGTGTGTGTGTGTGTGTGTGTGTGTGTGTGTGTGTGTGGTGTGGTGTACAGAATTAGTGTTGTGTTTTAGTTTGTCTGAGTTGTTAACCTAAATAGGAAATGAAACATGAAATTTTCCAGATTTGGCAGCCTTAGTTTTTTGAGTTCCTCTGTCCATAATCATCTAAACTTAGTAGATTGTCTTTATAGGTTATTACAGCTGAAAAATCTTCCCAATTATTATAATTGTTAATATTTATATAGCTCCTATTATGTGCTAAGCACTGTGCACTAAGTGCTTTACAATTATCATCTCATTTACTCTTCACAACAACCCTGGAAGATAGGTGCTGTTGTTAGTTTCATTTTAAAGATTTTAAGGGAAACTGAGGCATGCATAGGTTAAGTGACTTGCCTGGGGTCACACTGTTAGCAAGTGTTTGAGACTGGATTTGAATTCAGCCCTAATGTTCAATGAAAATTATTCACTATACCACCTAGCTCCCCCTGCTGACAAGCCTTTCTCTCTTTTCCTTCAGTATTTAATTTTTCCAAACACATGTGAAACTAGTTTTAAACATTCATTTTTGTAAGATTTTGCGTTCCAAATTTTTTCTCCTTCCTTCCCTTACCAGTCCCCTCTCCAGATCAGCAAGCAATCTGATAGATTATACATATATAGTGTCTTTTACACACATTTTATTTTTTTATTTTTAAAATTAATTTTATAATCATATATTTTTTTGACAGTACATATGCATGGGTAAATTTTTTTTTACAACCTTATCCCTTGTATTCATTTTTCCAAGTTTTCCCCTCCCTCCCTCTACTTCCTCCCCTAGATGACAGGCAATCCCATACATATTAAATGTGTTACAGTATAACCTAGATATAATATATGTGTTTTACATACATTTTCATATTTGTCATATTGTGTAAGAAAAATCAGACCACAGGGGGGAAAAGCAAGCAAACCACCACCACCACAACAACAAAAGTGAAAACATCCTGCTTTGATCCCCATTCAATCTCCATAGTTTTCTATCCCAGATCTATTGGAATTGTTTTGGATCTCTGTATTGCTGAGAAGAGCTGAATCTATCATAGTTGATTATCACATAATCTTGAGATTACTGTGTACAATGTGATGAGCCTTTCTGTACTTTATAAGGTTATCATACAGATAAGCCCTTATTGAAGGTTTTCCTCTTTAATAAGACTTGTCAGAACTTCTGCCTTGCTGACATGCTTACCTGAAGATCCAGGGTCACCGTGATGGGAAGTAACCTTAGAGTTAGGGTCATAGGATCCCAGAACAAGAACTAGGAAAAAACTCAAGAGTTCAGTCCCCTTCATGCTATGGATGAAGAAGCTGAGCCTTAAGTCCAATAGCTTCTTGAGGGCAGGAATTGTTTTACTCTTATTTTGCTATCCCCAGTGCTTAGCACAGTGCTTTGTAACTAATAAATGCTTAAGAAATGCCTATTGATTGATTGAACATACTAGTCAAATTATTGAGACCTATGAAAGTATATTTAATATATGCATATGTGTATAAGGTTAATCTATAGGTTGATTTCCCCCACTTCTGTAATGAAAGGAGATCAACAGAGAATTATTTCTTTGAAAGGCAATGTGATATAGTAGAGAGAGTGGTGAACTTGGAGCTGGGAAGAATTGGATTGGAATTCCATCTCAGACATCTAGATCTGAGGTCCTTGACCCCTGAAACTTACTATCCAACTTGTATCACAGTTAATTGGGCAAACACGTTATCTAAAGAATACATAAGTAGGTATATTCAAGTGTGATTTATACTTGTCAAAGTAAGTGCATTTAGGGAGGAGTTGATGAAGGCAGTTAGCTATGTATATCTCTCCTGGATGTTAAGTGGAGAGGAGGAAGAAAGGAAGTATCTCTCATTCTCCCCCTTTCTTTTTCTTGCCCTCTCCTCCTCCTCCTCCTTCTCTCTCTCTCTTTCCCTTCTCCCCTCCCCCCTTTTCTCTTTCTCTCTCAGCATTATGAGAAAGTTTTAGAGAAGAGAAAGTAGATTTCTTAGGCAAGTCAAAACTTCTTTGGGACTCAATTTCTTTATCTATAAAATGAGGGATTTAGATTAAATGACTCACAAAGTCCCTCCTACACTAACAAGTTCTAATGATAATGAGACTCATGATGTCCATTAGAAGGCTGCTTTTTAACAGAACTGAGACAAAATATTTGTTGTTCAGTTGTGTCCAATTTTTCTTTCATTTGAGGATTTTCTGGGAAAAGATACTGGAAGGGTTTACCATTTCCTTCTCCAGATGATTTGATAGATAAGGAAACTGAAGCAAACAGGGTGAAGTGACTTGCCTAGTGTCTGAGGCCAGATTTGAACTGAGGAAAATGTTTAGTTCCATCCACTGTGCCACCTAGATGCTCTGAGATGAAAGGTAAGGGAAAGGCTATTCCAAGATTACATCATGCCTTGAGACTGTTGGTCTGGGATGACTGTTAAAGAAATTAGAAATCAATTTTTCTTCAAGAGCTACCAAAAAAAAAAATCACAAAAAGTGATTAAGTTGTGTTTTTCTTTTCTTTTTTTTTTTTTAAAAAGCTTTTTATTTTCAAAACATATGCATGGATAACTTTTCAACATTGACCCTTGCATAGCCTTGGTTGCTTTTCTTTTGAATCCTAGATCAATAATTTAGAACCAGAAGGGATCCCAGAGGTCATTATTTCACAGATGAGAAAACTAGTTGATATCCAGAAGTTAAAAGACTTATCAAAGGTCACACAGGTTGTAAGGGGGCAGAACTGACATTTTAACAATATCTTCTATAAACTTCAAATCCAGCACTGTTCCATTGCAGCACACAATGGGGGCATTACTGTCTGGAGTACAGCCAGTGTATTGTTGGTTAGAGGATCATCTGGAGAGAAGCAGAGAGCTAAGGGCGTTCCTGGGGTGGGAAAGGAGGGGAATGCCTCACAATTGTGTCATGGAGGGGATCTGCAGGTCCTGGAAGCACTTTGTGGCTTCTGTTGTACACAACTGCTTTGCCATCTGCTGAGTAGTTATTGGGAGGGGCTGGGGCATGGCTAACACCCTTGTTGCCACCCAGTGCTGCTGACTAAGGCTGATTCTGTCAAATAAATTATCCTAATTATATGAGGCTGTGTGGTTGAATGGGGAGAGCATCAGGGTTCCACTAGGCAAATCCCTTGACCTTTCAGCCTCAGTTTCTTTATGTGTAAAATAAGGCTATGAGACTCCTTCTAGCTCATGATTTAATGCAGTTCTCTGAATCACAGAGAAGACTTTAGAAGTTATCTTGAATAATAATTCTTCCCTTTCCAGCCTCCTTGACAAATGATCCTTTTTCTTATTTTTAAAAATTTTTTATTATGGCTTTTTATTTACAAGATATATGCATGGGTAATTTTTTTTAGCACTGACCCTTGCAAAACCTTCTGTTCCCATTTTCCCCCTCCTTCGTTCTCCCCTTTCCTCTAGATGGCAAGTCGTCCATTTTATGTTAAATGTGTTAAAGTATATGTTAAACACAATATATGTATACATATCCATAAGTTATTTTGCTGCACAAGAAAAATTAGACTTAAAAATAAAATAAAAATAACCTGAGAAGGAAATAAAAAATGTAAATAGAGAAAAACAGGAGTGCAAATGCTATGTTGTGGTTCACACTCATTTCCTATAGTTATTTTGCTGAGTGTAGCTGGTTCTCTTCATTATTGAACAAATGGAACTGATTTGGTTCATCTCATTATTGAAGAGAGCCCAAGTGGTCATTTTTTACCTCTGTTTGAAAACTATCACTTTCTAGTAATGGAGTATCTCATAGAGATGTTGTGAGGATCAAAAGAAACAATAGTTCAAACCCTAAAAGTGCCACATAAATGTTAATTCTTATTACTATACTCGCTACTTCTTAAGACATTTCATTCAACTTAAGGTAATGTTCATGGTGAAGAAGTTTTTTTCTTTTATCAAATTAAAATCTCTTTTTTTTAAATTTTTTTTATTATATATATATATATATTTATAATATTATCCCTTGTATTCATTTTTCCAAATTACCCCCCCTCCCTCTATTCCCTCCCCTCGATGACAGGCAATCCCATACATTTTACATGTGTTACAATATAGTCTAGGTACAATACATGTGTGTGAATATCATTTTCTTGTTGCACAATAAACATTAGAATCCGAAGGTACATGCAACCTGGGCAGACAGATATTAGTGCTAACAATTTACATTCACTTCCCAGTGTTTCTTCTCTGGGTGTAGCTACCTCTGTCCATCATTGATCAACTGGAAGTGAGTTGGATCTTCTTTATGTTGAAGATTTCCACTTCCATCAGAATACATCCTCATGATCTTCTGGTTCTGCTCATTTCACTCAGCATCAGTTGATTTAAGTCTCTCCAAGCCTCTCTGTATTCCTCCTGCTGGTCATTTCTTACAGAGCAATAATATTCCATAACCTTCATATACCACAATTTACCCAATCATTCTCCAACTGATGGACATCCATTCATCTTCCAGTTTCTAGCTACAACAAAAAGAGCTGCCACAAACATTTTGGCACATATATGTCTCTTTCCGCTCTTTAGTATTTCTTTGGGATATAATCCCAGTAGTAGCGCTGCTGGGTCAAAGGGTATGCACAGTTTGATAACTTTTTGGGCATAATTCCAGATTGCTCTCCAGAATGGCTGGATTCTTTCGCAACTCCACCAGCAATGTATTAGTGTCCCAATTTCCCCACATCCCCTCCAACATTCATCATTATTTGTTCCTGTCATCTTAGCCAATCTGACAGGTGTGTAGTGGTATCTCAGAGTGGTCTTAATTTGCATTTCTCTGATCAGTAGTGATTTGGAACACTCTTTCATGTGAGTGGATATAGTTTCAATTTCTTCCTCTGAGAATTGTCTGTTCATATCCTTTGACCATTTATCAATTGGAGAATGGTTCGGTTTCTTATAAATTATGGTCAGTTCTCTATATATTTTGGAAATGAGACCTTTGTCAGAACCTTTGTTTTTAAAAATATTTTCCCAATTTGTTACTTCCCTTCTAATCTTGTTTGCATTAGTATTATTTGTACAGAAACTTTTTAGTTTGATGTAATCAAAATCTTCTATTTTGTGATCAATAATGATCTCTAGTTCTCCTCTGGTCATAAATTCCTTCCTCCTCCACAAGTCTGAGAGGTAGACTATCCTCTGTTCCTCTAATCTATTTATTATCTCCCTCTTTATGCCTAAATCATGGATCCATTTTGATCTTATCTTGGTATATGGTGTTAAGTGTGGATCCAAATTAAAATCTCTTTACAACCCCCTTCCCATTGCAACTTTTTTGCCCTCTTGGATTAAACAAAATAAACTGAATCCTTGAAATAATTAAAGAATTAAAATACTTTGTCCTTTATTCTGGACTGCTGAGAGAGTTTTGGACTCGGATTCTGCCCTTCAGTAAATTAATACATGTCAAAGGTGAGGCTTGAACTCAGGCCTTCTGGGACCTTAAAGAGTATTCAAAATGAAATGTGTGTGTGTGTGTGTGTGTGTGTGTGTGTGTGTGTGTGTGTGTGTGTGTGTGTAAGTAAGTACTGTATTGAACTTACTATGTTGCCTCAGCAGTCTGATGCCTTAATTTTCTAGTCTGGGCTGTTTTCACTATCAGATAATGTGTGTGAAAGCACTTTGTGAATTATAAAGCTCTGTATAAATGTTTCATTATCTTTCTTAGTACTCTACCATTAAGATAAGGTCCCTTCTAGACGGCTATTTAAGTCAAAGAATGAACAAATAGTTACTGAATCCCTAATCTGCAAAAATACTGTTCTGGGTCTTGTGAGGAGGTATAAAGAAGTAGGAAATAAACATCCTTGTCTTTCTGGAATTAAAGTCTAATTGAAATCAAAAGTTATTGAACAATCCAGGTCCTAGATAAATGATGTAGACAAGAGATATCATATTTGTGTACAATAGTCAAGGAAAACTCTTGGGTGCTTTTGGAATTAGATTATAGCCTCTTTAGGGAGTTTACCAAAATAAAATTTAAAAACTAATACAACACAGATTATATTAATTTGTAGTAGTTTCCTAAGTCATCATGCAGTTTATAGTTTTATTTGAGTTTGACACCAATGGATAGACATTGAGTTATTGAAGATCACTATGGGAAGTGAGACCTAGAAAGGTTAAGTGACACAAATATACTAGCTTAAAACATTATAAAATGCTTCCCATCTCTAATGAAATTATTTCTGTAAATCAAGTATCCCCCTTGCCAAGTCCCCTCGATATCTAGGATACCATCCTACCTACAGCTATTCCTTGTTGTTGGTGAAATGAATTTGTTTAAGTGAACCACTAGCCTATGTTCAAGTACAATTGGAAGTCTGTACCACTAAGAAAGAAAACATCCTTATTCATTGTTCCCTTTTCCTCAGGATAACAATGCCAAAGCTTAGTTTGAATATATAGTACATTTCGGCTTCAATTTTTGTGTTTTATGGAAATGTGACTTAGATATGCATGCAAAGTTTGTCAGAAATGGTAATGTGTTTTTGCTCTTGGTGATTCTGGATTGCCTGAATTAGAATTTCACTGAGTGGTGTCCACTGACAACTGGTTTGGTACAACTGCTGCATTTTTATTGGGCTTAGTCGCAGGGTATGAAGAAGTTCGTTTGATGTTATTACTTTGTACAGCAGTAAAACCACACTAATCTTAAAGAGTGGGGCAAGGTGGAAAGATTTATATAGTCAAGAAAGCTGTATTCAAATTTCACACATGTGGCTAAGTTGCTGTGTGACCTTGGTCATGTCATTTGTCTTTTTCTGGACCTAAGTTTCTTCATCTGTGCAATGAAACTGTTGTACTGAGCTGAATGCTAAGGTGCCTTCTACTTCTAACTGTACAGTCCTGTCATCCTTGTCCCTCTTACACACAAAAACAGTAACCTACTCACAGGGACATGAGCATTCAATTTAAAAACAAAGACAAGACTAAAAAGCTGTCCCTGCCCCCAATGAATTTATATTCTAATGAATAATAATATTTTGAACATATAATCTGACACTAAGCTAGTGAAGTAGGTCATCCTGACTATATTATCTCCATTTTATAGGTAAAGAAACTGAGCTATTATATGGTTTGCCTCAGATCCTACAGCTGGGGAATGTCCCAGGTTAGATTTTTGATTTGGTCCTACCCAAACTCAGCATCCTCTCCATCGTGCCATATCACTCCAATTGACTATGTGCAAACTAGAAGAGTTCTTTTGAAAGCTCCAGAAGCACTCTGTGATGGGGAAGGGTCATTCAAGAAGAGTTAGATATTTATTTTCTCCTGTGTTGTCTTGATTCCAAATTTTCCTTTTCACTAGGATTTCTTAGATTCTGTTGCTGTAAAGTATTAACTTTAGTGAATACTTATGCTCAAGGAAGATTTTTCAGCTCTTTAGTCACTGAGATGGCCACTATGCTTTTCTGCTTATAATATTTCTGAAATTGTTTCTCTGCTACAGCAAATGACTCATAATTAAGAAAGTCCTAGCAGTACAATTAGTGACCAGCCTTCTCATCTGCCCTTTTCACCTTTTTTTTTTTCCTTTTTCTCCCCACTTACCCAACTCCTTTAGAGGAATGTCCTGCTTATACTTTTTATTAACTCTTTATGGAAATTTCAAGGTTTGTTTTAATAGAAAGAGGTAGATTTCTCATCATTGACCCCTTTCATTTATTTAACCCAGAAACATTGTGAGAATCTTCTGTATTAAAAAATAAAGGAAGAAAGAAACCTATTCCCCAAACGTGCAGTCTGTCCACAGGAAATGATTCACCCTTTTCCAATTCATTAAAATCTGATTAGGGTCAAGGAGGCAAGAGGCTGGGAATATGTCTTGGGAAAAGAAGGGCAAGTGGGACAGCTCAGTGCCAGAATGATCATTTCTGCTTTGTTGAAGAAAGCAAAAAACCAGAATGAGTAAGAGTCTTGTAATAAGACATGTTTGCATTGGGAAGTGAACAAATATCAAAGTTCTTCACCAGATAAGCCATGTAAAATCATAGTTCTGAGGGACATAATTTCTCAGGTTCTGCCAGATTTCTTTTTTGGTGACTAATAGTAATTTTTAGTTTGGGGTTGGGGGGAGGAGAAGTATTCATTAGGTTGTAGGGGTGGGGGAGAAGTTTTGTATTTAATTCCTATGTGTATCAGGAGACAGCATGTATAGTAGCAGTAGACTTCTGGACCTGGTGGGTTCCATTCCTATCAACTAATTAGCTTTGTTCACCTTGGGCAAATCATTTAATATCTGTGAGCCTCAGTTTTGTCAACTATAAAATGGGGATAATAATAATAATTCCTCTTCCTTCAAAAGGTTATTGTGAGAATCAAACAAAATAATGTATATAAAGTGTTTTATGTATGAATTATCAGAGGATAGAAAGCAGATCTTGGAATCAGGAAAACTGCCTCTGAGTTATACTTGCCTCAGGAAACTCTCTGAAACCAGCAATTGCAGAAAAACCTGGAATTTTTTATACCAATGAAATCATAGGTCTGCTGCAAAACAAAATATATTAAAGAGAAGCATCAGTTAGGGGTGGCTACTGGATATAGTCAGGAAGATCTGAGTTCAAGTTCTGTCTCATATTGTCTAATGCTGGCTGTGAGGCTAAGGCTAACTTATTTAACCTCCTATTACTCTCTTCTCTCCTCTCCTTCAACTCATAAATTGCAAATTATTGCTGAATTGCAAAAGTGAAAAGAATTTCTATCTTGGGAATTTCCCATCCAGATAAAATCCTTTCCTTGATTCCTCTACTTTTAGCCTGTCCCCACTGCGGTCAATCTTCTGCTTAACTGTCCAAATTGGGCTTCCCAAAACCCAGGTCTGACCATGTCATCTTCTATTCAGTAAGTTCCACCTAATTCCCTCTAGGATTAAATATAAAATTCTCTAGTTGATGTTCAGAGCCTTTTATAACCTGACCTCTTTCAACCTTTGCCAGTCTTCTTATGCTGTCCAACCCCACTTCTCCCATGTGCCATACAATCCAGACACTGGTGTCCTTGTCTTCAAACTAGACACTCCACCTCAGGACCTGGGCATTTCCACTGGCTGTTATGCCCAAAATCCCCTCCCTCACCCTCTTCTCTACCTCCCAGAGTCCTTGGCTTCCTTCAAGTCTCAGCTAAAACCCTGCCTCCTACAAGAAACCTTTCTCTATCCTCCTTATTGCTTGATTGTAAAATAGTTATTATCTTGTTGTCTGTCCTATTTGACTGTAAGCTTTTGAGCTGGAACTCTTTCTCTTTCACTTTCTCTATATACAAAACTAGGTGTTTAGTATGTCAGGCACATAGTAGGTGCTTAATAAGTGCCTGTTGACTCCTCTGGGTTTAGGATTAAAATATATATATATATATATATATCTAGATATAGATATAGATATAGATATAGATATAGATATAGATATAGATATATAACATTGAGAATATTGGCCTGTTCATTATGAAACCTGTTTTGGAGTTGAGACTCTCTCCCTGACTAGTTTTGTTGAGCATAGGTAAGTCACATGATTTTTTCAGGCTTTAAATGCTCTCAGTTGTAAACTAGAAGAGCAAATTGGGTAATAGCTACACACTTTTCCAGCTCTACAAATCTATGAGATGAGATGTTATTCCTTTCTGCTGGTCTCTTTTTTTTAATCCTTCAAAGCAAAAACTTTTCTATTCAAACTTTTGAGGCTCAAGGAGAACTTATGCCAGGAATTACAATTGTGTTCCTTCCCATAGGCCAGAATATTGACCTGGAAAAAAAAGAACTTTCATTGCCCTTGTGTAGTGTTGCAAAGCATCTAATCAGTTCCTCCAAAGCACATTGTAAACAACAACAGAACCCTGTAAAGTGTCAGCAATTTTTCACAGCCTTGGGGCAGGATGAAATCTGGACTTGCAGTAGAAAATAAAGAGGTTTTTGCTCCAGCTGAACTTAATTATTGCCTTTTAGACTACCTGTGATAGTTGGAGCATGCAATGAAAGTCCTAGCCAAAGGTTATTTGCCCCAAACTGCTGGGGACATGCCTGGAGCCATAGGACTAAACGTAATCCATAAGAGATGGTTGTTACAGAAGAGATGGAAGGTCAGCTCCACTAGCACAGAATGTTAGAGAGGAATGAGAATGAGCCGACATTCACATTAGAATGAAGTCACTGTAGTGAAGCTTCCAAGAGGCTGGCTAGTGTATTCACATCTTCCATGAATGTGGAACTGGACTCTACTTGGATGTGGTACCTTCCTTTTGAGACCTATAAGTAGTTACTATACACTGATTCACTCCATCTCCTGACTGTTCTGTATTATAAAAAAAACTAAGTGCACAAAGGCAGATTTACTCAGTGGTTTGAGGGTTGCCACAATAAAAGTATCACTCTCTTCCACTAATTACCAGAAATTTTGACCAACTCTTTTGGGAGGTGTGGCGGGTATAGGGAGGGAGAGATTACTATTAAGAAGGGGGAAAAGGGGAAGGAAATCCTCTAACAGGGAAAGTAAGGAAACCCCATGAACGTGGAGCTTGAGAAGGCTAGTCAGAGCTTTGTACTCCAGTCCAGGGACCTGCTTCCCTTCTTTGGGGGCTGTAGCTTATCTAGGGTCCTACCAGGTAGTGAAAAAATACAGTTGGGATTGAAAGAGGATCCCTCAGGTCCCAGGATCATAGACTTAGAAGTAGAAGAGACCTTGAAGGCTATTAAGTTTTAAACTCCTTATTTTGTAGATGAGGAAATAAAGTACAGAGAGATTAAGAGACTTGCTCAGGAACCTATTTTAATAAATGCTTGAGGTTGGACTTGAATTCAGGTCTATGTGACTGTCCAGCACAGTCTATAGTGTAGTAGAAAGAATACTGGACTTGGGGTTACCAAACTTAGCTTCAGTTTCTGATTTTGTTTCCTGGTTATTAACTGTGAGAAAGGGCATGAGGAAAGTGATAATCATTTCCCTCACCTGCAAAATGAAATAGGAATATATGTTCTCTATGCTTCAAACTGTTGCTATGAGGAGTGTTTGTTGTAAGCCCAGGGCTAGACCCCATAAAGGGGGAGAGGGAATAATGTACTTTGGTTGGTTTCATAAAGAACCTGCTAAATCTGGAATTATGCCCAAAAAGTTATCAAAATGTGCATACCCTTTGACCCAGCCATACTACTACTGGGCTTATACCCCAAGGAACTACTAAAGAAGGGAAAGGGACCTGTATGTGCCAAAATGTTTGTGGCAGCCCTTTTTGTAGTGGCTAGAAGCTGGAGGATGAATGGACGTCCATCAATTGGAGAATGGTTGGGTAAACTATGGTATATGAATGTTATGGAATATTATTGTTCTATAAGAAATGACCAACAGGAGAAATACAGAGAGGCTTGGAGAGACTTACATCAATTGATGCTGAGTGAAACGAGCAGAACCAGAAGATCATTATACACTTCAACAATGATACTGTACGAGGATGTATGCTGATGGAAGTGGATTTCTTCAACATAGAGAAGAGCTAATCCAATTCCAATTGATTAATGATGGACAGAACCAGCTACATCCAGAAAAGGAACACTGGGAAATGAATGTAAACTGTTATTTTTACCTTCTGAATCCAATTCTTCCTGTGCAACAAAAAATTCGGTTCTACACACATAAATTGTATCTAGAATATACTGTAATATATTTAACATATATAAGACTGCTTGCCATCTAAGGGAGGGGGTTGGGGGAGGAAGGGAAAAAATCTGAATAGAAGTAAGTGCAAGGGATAATGTTGTAAAAAATTACCCATGCATATGTACTGTCAAAAAATGTTATAATTATAAAATAAAATAAAAATTAAAAAAAAATTAAAAAAAAAAAAAGAACCTGCTAAAATGACACAGGTATCTGTTGCACATGCTTAGATAGCCTCTGGTAGCAGCTGCCTTTTCCCTTTCTCCCTCCCCGTAGCCATTAGGTGCAGTTCACAGGGACTTGAGCAAGCAATCTAGCTGTGAACATGAGCAGTTGGGAGGAATAGCTTCATCCTAGGCCTCTGCATTGGAAAAGAACTCAGTGTATCAGACTGTGATAGGAATGACTTTCTGGGTTACAATTGTGACTTCAAACCTGTTCTCTTTATTTCTTTTAGAATTTTCTGTATATTTTACTTTGCATTTCATAGAACTCTGGCTTAGATTGTTATGCTTTTGTAGGTTAGTGGGAGACCATGCTGAAAGTTGAGCTGTTTCCAGTAGAAGCAATTAAAGTACAAAATCCCATGTTCAGCTTTTCATGAATTGAGCCAAACTATAGCATCATAGAATTTGCTTAAAATTCTTACAGACTTGCTTAGGACACAGTTCTCAAGGGCCAAATTAAACAAAAATAATTTTCTTTTAGTACTCATAGACCTAAGTTTGAGTCCTAGATCTGTGACTTAAGATTTTGTGTTGGAAGGGGCTTATATGATCCTTCTAGTCAAACCCCTTCGTTTTATAGATGAGTAAACTGAGTCCCACCAAAGTAAAGTAACTTGCTCAAGTCAGACAAGTAGGAAGTAACAGACTAGATTTAAAATCAAAACAATATATCCTTTCCCCTGTACCACTGAAGTACTGTAACAAGGCTATTGACTCTAGTGTTGAAAATCCTCCAGTTGAATCCCACATCTGATGCTTGCTATCTATACGAGTTTGAGGAAATTATTTTAACTTCCTTAGATCTTTATGGGATAAAGTACCAGGAGTCAGAAAGACTAATCTTGAGTTCAAATCCAGCCTCAGACACTTTCTAGCTATACAACCCTGAGCACATGGTCACTACTCCTGTATCTTGGCCAAGAAGATCCCAAATGGAGTCATGAAGAGTTGGACGTGACTGAAATGACTCAACAACTACAAAAGTCTTTATTTCTAAATTTTTAAGATGAAGAAGCTGAAGTAGATATCTTCCAGGGATTCCTTTGAGATCTATATTGGTGGTTCTGTGAAGGCTTTTGAGGCTTCAGTTGTTTCATGAATAAAATGGAAAAAAAAAAGACTAGATGATCTGTAAGTTTCCTTTAGGCTTTAAATCATATGTATGGCCACTATTTCTGAAGAAAACTATTCCTGCATATGCTGCTTCTTAGATCAGTGAAATATATTATAAAACCTCAATGAGCTGAAATATACTTGACTAGTGTGCTTGAGCCCCATGCTTGAACTTGGGTCAAAGATTGTGAAAATCAAGAAATCTAGTGAAAATCTAGTAAAACAAGCAGCCTTTGAGACAACAAAGTTTGGACTCAGTTATCAGGGTGATTCCTGATGCAGTTACTAGCAACTCACCTCAGTTTGCTGCCATCTAGTTCCCAAAATTGTTTTCAGACTTCCTCATGGCAATTGTCCCAAGACCTATACAGAGGATGTGGATTCTGCTTACATTAGCACTTTCTCTGCTTTCTATTGACTATCCTAGACCATCCTGTTATCTAGTCCTTACCTCTTATGTTTTTGAAAGTCCTTTGATGTTATAGGTCACTTAGTCTTTCCAACAAACTTGCTTGGTCAATAGGAGAGATGGGATTATCTTTATGTTTCATATGGTATATCACAAAATCTCAGCATTGGGAAGAAGCTCAGTAGCCATCTAGTGCAATCCACTTTCCCCTTCCCCAAAATTATCACTACAAGACAAAGGAGTGGTCATTGAGTCCCCTAACATGGGGGAGCCCGTCATTTCTGTAAGCATTCTATTCTGCCTTTGCATAATTCTAATTACTAGGATGTTTTTCTTGCTACTGAGACTAAATATTCTTCTTTGTCACTTCCCTTGTTTTTTCACATTGGACCTTCTGGGGCCAGAAAGAATAAGACTAATTTTTCTTCCACATCTTCTGCCTTTCAGGCACATACTTGAATTCTTCTCTCTCTTCTCACCCTCCCAAGTTTTTTTTCTTTTGTTTTCAGACCAATTTCTTTAACAGATCATTTTATGAATGAATTAAAAGTAAAGGGCTTCCCCACTCTGGCTGCCCTGCTCTGGGTTTCTTCTACCTTATCAGTTCTCCAATTAAACTCCAAATTAACACTCAGATATAGTCCAACAAGGCAGACATGGTGTGCTGCTCCAGCACTACCCTGGGCTACTTTATCTCCTATCTGCTTTGTCCCTGCTCATGTATCCTTCTTCCCTTTCCCACTTTTCCCATTCCAAATACTCTTTATATTTTGTCGTCTTCTATTAGATATAAGCTCCTTGAGAATAAGAACCACTGTGTTTTCTTATTTTTGTATTTCTAGTGCTTAGTACAGTACCTGACATATGATGCTTAATTATTATTCACTCTCTATCATCTGTCTCTCCATCCATCTATCTATCGATCTACTCATCCATTCATCTTTCTACAACATAATTATCATCTTATTTTTGAAAGCTATATTTTTCTTTATGTAGTCCAAGACTGTATTAGTATTTTTTGACTAATTGATTGATTGGCTGATTAGTATATCACACTGATAATTCATGGAGTTGGCTGCTGTTCAGTTGTGTCCAGTTCTTTTGCTGACCCCATTTGGGATTTTCTTTCTTTTTTTTTTTTTTTTAATAATATGTTTAGCTTGGCAAATTTCTCATTTTATTCTTACAGTAACTTTAGGAGTTAGGTGCCACTCTTATCTTCAATTTATAGATTATAATATGAAATTACAGATTATAAAATGTATATATATTATATTATATTATATATTATACTATTATCAATTAAATTTAGCAATAATGTTCCTATGTGTTTTCCTTTTAGGATATCTTTTTTTATTTATTATATATATTTTTTATAATATTATCCCTTGTATTCATTTTTCCAAATTATCCCCCCCCTCCCTCTACTCCCTCCCCCCGATGACAGGCAATCCCATATATTTTATATGTGTTACAATATAACCTAGATACAATACATGTGTGTAAATACCATTTTCTTGTTGCACAATAAGCATTAGATTCCGAAGGTACATGTAACCTGGGCAGACAGATATTAGTGCTAACAATTTACATTCACTTCCCAGTGTTACTTCTCTGGATGTAGCTACCTCTGTCCATCATTGATCAACTGGAAGTGAGTTGGCTCTTCTTTATGTTGAAGATTTCCACTTCCATCAGAATACATCCTCATACAGTATTGTTGTTGAAGTGTACAGTGATCTTCTGGTTCTGCTCATTTCACTCAGCATCAGTTGATGTAAGTGTCTCCAAGCCTCTCTGTATTCCTCCTGCTGGTCATTTCTTACAGAGCAATAATATTCCATAACCTTCATATACCATAATTTACCCAACCATTCTCCAACTGATGCACATCCATTCAACTTCCAGTTTCTAGCTACAACAAAAAGAGCTGCCACAAACATTTTGGCACATATAGGTCTCTTTCCGCTCTTTAGTATTTCTTTGGGATATAAGCCCAGTAGTAGTACTGCTGGGTCAAAGGGTATGCACAGTTTGATAACTTTTTGGGCATAATTCCAGATTGCTCTCCAGAATGGCTGGATTCTTTCACAACTCCACCAGCAATGTATCAGTGCCCCAGTTTTCCCACATCCTCTCCAACATTCATCATTATTTGTTCCTGTCATCTTAGCCAATCTGACAGGTGTGTAGTGGTATCTCAGAGTTGTCTTAATTTGCATTTCTCTGATCAGTAGTGATTTGGAACACTCTTTCATATGAGTGGATATAGTTTCAATTTCTTCATCTGAGAATTATCTGTTCATATCCTTTGACCATTTATCAATTGGAGAATGGTTCGGTTTCTTATAAATTAGGGTCAGTTCTCTATATATTTTGGAAATGAGACCTTTGTCAGAACCTTTGCTTTTAAAAATATTTTCCCATTTGGGATTTTCTTGACAAATATACTTGAGTGGTTTGCCATGTCCTTTTCCAGCTCATCTTACAGATGAAGAAACTGAGATAAATGTGGTTAAGTGACTTGTCCAGGGTCACACATTAGTAAATGTCAGATCACATCCTGACTCCAGGCCTATTGCTCTGTCTATTATGCCACCTAGCTGTACCATCCCTGAGTTAGCATTCCACTAAAATCCTTCCCTCTAACCATGCCTTCCCCATTTGTCAATTTTTTGATCTCTGTTAAATATTATATTATTATGTTCTAGTGTCAAGGTCTTTTGTGGATCTTGATTCTGTGATTTGTTGTGCTAACTGTGCCTCTCAGTTTTGTGTCTTACACAATTTTAATGGCCTTGTTATCGATACTTTTATCTAAGTCATTGATAAAAAATATTAAAATCATACCTGACCAGTAGGTACCTGAATCCTAAACTGGACCCCTGCTTCCAAGTTGATATTAATGACTAGTTCCAGGCATCCAACCTTTATTACATCCCCTTATAGCCTAGCTTATATGTCTTATTTTTTAAATAATGGTATGAGATACAGTAAAAGTTCTTTGCTAAAAAATCCACAGAAATGATATCCCTAGTCTTCCTATGATCCACCAGTTTAATAAACTTGTCAAAAGCAAATAAATCTGGCATGACTTGCTCTTACAGAAATCATGCAGACTCTTACCTTCTGTCTGTGACCTTTCAAATATCACTGGCAGTGGTTGAGGTCTTACAGTTCTTTGAGTACTCAAAAATAGATTTCCAACTGGGCTGCATGATTAATCTATATCAGCTAGGCTTAAAAAAATGGAAAAAACCTCAGGCTCAGGGACATTGTCATTTGCCCAATGTCACACAGTTGGTAAATTGGTAGAACTAGAATCCAGCTCTTCAGAATATTGGTTCAGTGCTCAGGTGATCTTCAATCATGAGAATGACTTATCAATGGTGTTCTAATGATTTCAGTTACTTAAAGTGGGGGGAGGAGAGCAGGCATTAAATCACATTTTAGAATTTTGAATTTGTGGAGTATGTGTGTGTGTAAGGGGGTAAATGATTTTCAATTAGTTGCTTTATCTGTAAAATATGAAGGTTGGACAAAATGATCTCTAGTATTTTCTAGCTTTAAGTTCATGTGCTAATCAGTTAACCAGAGAACTATTCCTGAGTATTAGGTTAATTAAGGATTATTGTGCCTATATATCATTTGTGACCAAGCATGAAAGTGAGCAAGTAAACATTTCTATGAAAGATGTGGAGGCAGTACCTCAGTTATCTCATCTCCCTGTAGCACAGATAAAAGAAATAATGGTTGGGAAATCTAGAATAGACTGGCTATGCATAAGAGCCACATGTGAAAGGAGGAGAGCACCCCTTAAGTACCTTTGAGATGGTTCAGCCCTCTTGGAAGTCAGCTAAGTGAGTAATGATTCCCTAAACCCAAATTGAAATCACTTAAGCATTGCTTTGGATTTGGCCAGGAAAAACAAAGAGCCCAACACCAAATTCAGGAGTAACAAATTACAGAGTAAAACAAGTATCTTGCAAGTGAAGGAGTTCTGGGAAAACTAGGGACCTACTTTTTATTTTTGTCTCTGAAGAAAAACTGGGTAGTATACAATTAATGAGGGCAAGACAAAATGTTGGATTCAAAACTAGGTATGGCCCAAGGCATCATTAGCAGCAAACATTCACTGGAGTTCATATGTGTATGTTTATGTGTTTATGTGTGTACATGGACTCACTGGAGGTTTATTTCTGCACCTTGAGTAACTGAACTTAAATGTCCTGGGGGAAAATATAAAGATGCTGAACACTTGGGGCTGGAGAGGGGAGAAGAATAAAACATTCAGCTTTTCAGCTTAGAGTCTGTGCTTTTCGATGGTCATCTTTTACCCAGTTCTTGCATGGATACCAGGATAGTAGATGCTTTATCCAAATTGTCTTCCAAAGCCTGGAGTCCATATGTTTGCTCATTAAAAACAGAAGCCACAGCACTCAACAAGGGGTCAGCAGTTACTTGCTTGATTTTTATCAGGTTCAGGGTCAATTAAGTACTGTTTGTTTCATTAACTACTTGGAGGGCCCAGCCCCCCCCCAAAAAATTAGCTCTCTTCAAGGTAATAGGAACCTTGCATTGAGTAGAATATATGGATCTGTGCACATATGTGTGTGCATATACAAACACATACACATGTACATTTTCAGGGATGTACTAGAACCTAGCATTTGCAATCAGTTGTTAAATTTCCAGCATGAGCAGCTCATAAGTAGGCAAACGCTACAAATCATGGCTTAATTTGTTATTTTGTTGATTATCTAGACTTAAGAAAGTGATGGAGAAAACAATAATAATAATATAGATTAAATTTAAAATGTGTCACAAATACGTGTTGGAGTACATGTCCATCTCCCAACCTCATCCCCCTTGTGAATTGGTGGTTGAACATTTGCTAATAGCTTCTTTTACTAAAATTTGCATTGGATAGAAATTGATTTCATTTCCACATCTTTAGTTCTCTTCTTACTAGTAATAAATTAGGCATTTAGAGCAACATTTTTTATATAAGAGAATTCATTATACTACAGGACTCTGGTCACAGTGTACACTGAACTCTACTCATGATGGAGAGGAAGCTCACAATCAAAGCAATCCAGATGCAGAATCCGAAGCAATCATAAATATTTGGAGCTAGGAGGAATTTCACAGGGCCTCTAGCCCAGAGGCAGCTAGGTGGTACAATTTATAGGGCTGTAAGCCTAGAGTCAGAAAAGTTGAGTTCAAATTCAGTCTTTGACACGTATAGACTATATGATCCTAAGTAAGTCATGTAACTGTTGCCTAGCTCAGTTTCCTTATCTATGGCATCTACCTTCCAGGGTTATCCCAGAGATAATATTTGTAAAATGCCTAGCCCAGTGTCTGGCACATGGTAGGTATGTGTATGTATATCCATATATATCTAAGAATTTGAATTCCAAGTTCTCTCCCTTTCCTTCTTCCCCTGCCCATTGAGAAAGCTAGCAAATTACTATCTATTATATATGTGAAGTCATGCAAAACATATTTCCTTATTAACCGTATTGCAAAAAAGGATGAAAAATAAGTGAAAAAATATGCTTTATTATGCATTCTGAGTTCATCAGTTCTCTCTCTGGAGGTGGAGAACATTGTTCATCATAAGTCCTTTGGAATTGTCTTAGTAGATGCTTCATAAATGTTTACTGACAAACTGACCTCCTCTCACTTAGACCTAGTTTCCTTATCTTTAAAGTGAGATCTTGTAACAGAGATGGCCTCTGAGGTCCCATTTAGCTCTAAGCCTCTGATCCTATGCCCCTATGATAATATTTGTTCATTGAACAGTCTCCTACTAGTCTGAAAAAGTTAAGAGTCTCCTTCAAGTCCTGAGTCACAGAGACAGACGTGTTTTCTCCCAGGGAGAATTGAGCTTTGGTTGCCAGCGGGGCATGTGGGCCGCATAACTTAGCATTACTCATGATGGATGAGTAGCTAGTTTATTTCACTTGGGTAAAAGATCCATGAGCAAAGCATGATTAGAAAGAGCTCGGGGCTCTCAGAGGGAGGGAATCGGAGTTTTTCTATCTTTGGACAAACCCCTCTATCTCCCAAGGCTTTTCTTTCCTTGTCTGTAACAGGAGGGACTCAGATGCTATGGATTTTTATTCCAGTTTTCAAATACTGCCATTATGTAAATATCCTTTCTGCAAGGGGTGAAGTGAGTGGGGAATATTTCTTTTAAATATAAAAATTGAGACTTGGTTTACTGAAGGATAGAAAAAATTCAGGAATACTCTTACATGAGCGATTATCAGTAAATTGTGAAAGGGCTTTTACAAACTCCAGAATCTCACCTTTTATAGAAAGAAGCTAATAACCTTGTTAAGATGCCAGAAGCAAAATGTGAAAAAAGAAGAGGGAAAAGGAGGAACTATCGTGACACACCTGCCTTTAGAACAGATGGCTTTCTTTGTGCCCTGTGAATTTATACAACTTCTGTATGGAAGAACACAGAAGTATTGATTCGAATTTCTGAAAACCACCACCAATATTTTTGCTCTTTGAAAGAAGTCATCTCCTTTTCCCCCTTTTAAAATGAAGTTTGTTTGTTGAATTTACCATAGAGTTTCTTAAACTTTATTTTAACATAGCTTTGGACAGTCTGGTGAAGTCTATGCATCCCTCCTCAAAATGATGTTTCCCTGCATAAGATGAAATTCATAGAATTTCAAAGGAAACCAACTGTGTAAGATACAGTTACCAGTACATTAAAAAAAATAAGAAATAAACAGATTAAGAACCCTTGCCCTAAAATCTCCATCTGATGTCTCATTGTATATTTTGGCAAGCTGTGCCAAAGGATAAAAGCTTGAGTATCATGAGCCTTAAATGACCTGTTGTTTGCCAGCTAAGTATGGGGAGGCATATCACCAGAAGGTTGGGTACCTCATTAGTGAGATTCCTCACTTATTCTCGGTGAAGAACTTTTGTGAAGACTATTCTATGAAATTATGGAGGGTTTGTAGTTCAGGTAGATGAAGAAGCAACTCCTAATCCTGAAAGCCCTAGAATAGGAGTCAAAGGTCTCATTAGCAGTTTACCTATAGCCTTGCTCAGTCTTAGTTTCCTCATTTGTAAAATGGAAGAGAACAAGATTAGACGATCTCAAAGATCTCCTTTTCTCTCAAAATGTTTACTCCCTCTTTAAATCTTTCCAAAACACTTTGTCTGGAGCCCTTCTTTGCCACATCACATTCTACCTTGTATTAAACTTAGCTTGATGTGATATTGTATGATATAATCTCCCTGAAAGGAGTGACTCTTGGTTTTTTCCCTATCACTTAAAACTGTGTCTTGCATAGAGCAGGTGCTTCATATTTGTTTGTTGGCGTGAGTTTATAAGTTGCATAAGAATTATAGTCTTCTTGTCTTTTATGTTTTTGGACTAGAAGCAGAATTCTATATCTCCACCACCAGATTGGCTCTATTTCTGAATAACTTTTAACTCTTGCCAAACATCATTATCTTCCAGAAAGAATGAAGAATTCTCAACAATAAGAATGCACAACTGAATGATGTGCATGCTATAAAGATATTATGAACTAGAAGACTGAGAACCTTAATGGTCAAGGGTTTTCACCAATACTACAAAACTAGAAATTATTTCCTTATTCTTCTCCCTCTCTGCTGTGCTATCCAATAAAAATAACTAGCTTTTATAACATGTTATGGTTTAGGAAGTACTTTAAAAAAGTCATCTCATCTTATACTTTCTTTCCCCAGGATGAGGGTATTACTACTTAACCCATTTTACATTTGAGGAAACTGAATCAGTGTTTAGGTGACTGGCTAGGTCACAGCTAGTAAATATCTGAGGTCACATTTGAAACCAGGTTTTCCTAGTTTCAGATTCTGCACTTTATTTACTGCACCACCTAGCTGCCTGCTAATTCATTGATCTGCAAAGAAGGAAAAAAGAATCAAAAAAAGTAAGCATGACATAGTAAGACCTTAAGTGACACAGTGGCAGGCCTAGAGTCAGGAAGACTGAATTCAAATCTGGCCTTTGATGCTTATTAGCTCTGTGAACTTGGGCAAATCGTGTAATCCTGCTTGCCTCAGTTTCCTCACCTGTAAAATAAAATAGAAGCAAATGGCAAATCATTCCAACATCTTTGCCAAGAAAACCCCAAATGGGGCTATGAAGAGTGGGAGCTGACTGAAAATGACTGAACCATTAAAATATTTTAGTATTTTTTAAAGTAATATTTGGTCATACCTTATAGTAATTTATTTACTTATCAAAGATTTTCTTGGATGATAGGTCTGCTCTGAAACTGCTTCAAAGCCTTTCCCTTGGCTCCAATATTAAAGAATTTTAGGATTAAAGATTCAGAGCTGAAAGGGACCTTAAAGTTCATCCAGTTCACTTCCTTAAGTACTTATAGATAAGGAAACTGAGACCTAAAGATATGAGGGAACTTACAAGTGGGAGTTGAATCTGGGTTCTGTTTCCAACTTAATTTTTCTTTCTGTAATACTAAACATATAAAATGTTTTGAGTCACATTTCAAATGACCATGGGTAACTTAGTAATCCTCATTTCATCACTGATAGCATAGGTCAGCTGGTGAAGCCAAACATAGCTTTGAAGGACAATTATTTATCCCTTTTCTTTCTCTCTCCCCTTCCTCAATCCCTCTGGAGAGGGGCCCAGTAGACTCCACCTTCACCATCTGCTTTGGACTGTGTGGTGTTTCCACATCCTTGGCTGCTGGTCTTACCACCATTTTGGGACACTTTACAGGTCCCAGTTGGAGCCAATGGGAGGAAACCTAATTTCCTGCCACAGGAAATGGTCCGGCTGGTGGAGAATATCTTGAAGGATTAAAACCTCCTTTTAAAGGAGCTTGAGGGAGTTGCTGGAGAAAGACTCTGGAAGGAGAGATTGAGCCAGGAAGCCACTGGGTGTGGGAAGAGGTCTTGGTCACTAGTGGCAGGAAGCCCAAAGTTTGGTTAACTGGATAGCTCCCAGGGGTGGAGGTGGGAGGATGGGAAGTAAGGGTTGGGGAAATATCACTATTAAGACCCAGAAGCTTTGTGCACTAGAGAAAGAATGAGGAGGAGGTGAAGATTGATCATAACTCAGACATCTCTGTGGCAGACCATGCTTATAATATCATTAGTAAGGTATTGCCTTATTTATGGCTTTTATTTAAAATGGGCTTATTCCTCTACAGCCTTGGGAGTGTATAAAGAATGCATCAATTAAATTAAATCCAGCCACTGAAACTTCCAATTTGTTACAGTTTTTTAGAGTGCTTATTGTTTTTCATGGATGAGGGGGAATGTAGCGAAGAGAGAACCAGGATCACTGTTGGCTCTGAGGATCACAAGACCCAGAGGAAAAAGAAAGTGCTAACTTAGGAGGCCTGAAACCCCTTTCCCTGGAGATCATCAATAACAAAAGAAATCTTCTTTTCCCTGTTACCTTTGCTTATATTTCTGCCTGAATGCAGGGGAATAGACTAACTGACTTTTAGAAGTGTTCTTTGATCTTGGTTATAAAATTCCGATTAATAGTGTTCCCCACCTTCTCTGCCATAGACTAGAAACTATAACAAGCAATTTGGAGTAAGAATAGTGGGAGGAATACAGCTTTGAAAATCAGATCCCTCATCATACTACTGTGTGATTAGAAGCACTCCACACAAGTTTCAGCTTCTGTTTCCTTATTTGTGAAATGGGGGAACTAAAGCCTCCCTTCTATGATATAGGCTTGTTATAAAAAAACATAGGTCAACCTGTGTGAAAGTTCTTAAAAAGTTGGAAAAACCCTACAAATATAAAGCATTATTATTTTTTTCCGACCACATATCTTGATTATCAGTGGTGCAGTGAGAGGTAGAAATAAGCAGTGTAATAACCTGCTGGAAAGGATAGGAGTCAGGAGGTCTGTGCTCTTGTCCTAACTCTGCTTCTATTTACCTGCTGTATGGTTCAGCAAGATGGTACCATTGTTAAAAAAAGACTGGACCTAGAGTCAGGAAGATTCTGAGTTTAAATCTGTCCTCAGACACTTAATAGCTGTGTGACCCCGAGCAAGTCACTTAACCCTGTTTCCCTCAGTTTTCTCATCTGTACAATCAGCTGGAAAAGGAAATGGCAGGCCATTTTAAATGTCATTGCCAAGAAAACTATACATAGAGTTAAGGAGAGTTAGACATGACTGAACAGCCACACCAGTTGTGTAAATGTCATGTCCAGAGTGAGGATGTGGTGCAATTTTAAACTGTGAAGCCATGTCAGGGGAGGGTCAGTCAAACAGATCAAGCACATTCAG
Organism: Sminthopsis crassicaudata; assembly: GCF_048593235.1. Lineage (NCBI taxonomy): Eukaryota > Metazoa > Chordata > Mammalia > Dasyuromorphia > Dasyuridae > Sminthopsis > Sminthopsis crassicaudata. The sequence continues at coordinate 538,514,548 of NC_133618.1, read as the reverse complement.
CCTAGATACTGGGTTGATACATGTCTTGACATATTTAAAGTGTTCTCATGGGGAAAAGGGATTAACTTTTTCTTGTATGGTCCCAGATAGTAGAGCCAAGAACACTGGAAGTTTGCTGAGATAGACTTTGGCCATGTGAAATGTAAAATGGGTCACCCTAGGAAGCAAGTATCCTATCACTGGAGATTTTCAAAAAGAAACAGTACATGCTCCTTGTTAGGGTGAACCATATGACCTCTCAGGACTCTTTTCAATTCTGAGATTCTAAACTGTTTTTTGAGTTTGAAACATTGACTGGCTGGGTGACCATGGGCAAACAACCTAATTCCTTAGTGCTTCAGGTAACTCTTTGAGACTAGAAGTTTTAAACAAGTTACTGATCTGCATTAGTGGAGACATACGAGAACCTGTGATTTCATTAACATGGGTACAACTTCTGCTGAGATACACCAGAGCTCATTGCTCCATTCTTATCCAGTTCAGTTCTTGTGCATCTCTTTCTATGGGTCTGTCCAGTCATTGTCTTTTTTGCAGAAGAGAATTGGAGAATTAATCCTTCAATTTTGAAGGACTTAGTCCTTTTAGTTATGAATTCCATGAGGATCTGCTGTCCGGAATGGTGAATGCTTCTCCGCACTGCAGCTAGACCTGCTCTTTATTTTGCTCCCCTCTGCACCATCCCCTTCCAGCCAACTCTTTTTAGTCTCTAGTCTTACCCTGCTCCCCCATCCTCGAGTTCTGGAACAAAACAAGATTTCTATTGCTACAGGAAAGGGTGGGTCAATCTACTCACCTATGGTGCCACTCACCATTTCTGTAACTTTCCAAACCAAAATACCCTTTCCTGGATACCACTCCCAAAGATCTGACACCTTCCTGTAAGAGAATTGAAGTTCCCTGAGGGTAGGGAACAGGAAAACTTTTGTATCCCCAGGGCTTAGATCTAGTGCTTGGCACACTATATGATTGCTTAATAAATACTTTTTCATTTATTCATTATTTATTCACTCATTTCCTGGTTAGCATAACACTCATATCTAGCATCCTTAGTTCTTGATCCATAACTGACCCACCTCCTGTTCCGGTCATATATATGTATGTATGTATGTGATGATGATTTCTTTTGCCAGTTATCGTATGCATGTCATTATTTGTAGCATGATCAGTTACACCTATTTGTCTTTTTTGATTGCCCCTTGGCTCATATTTTGGGTTCCCTACAATATGATGCCATATTGAACCACTGAAATAATATTGGTGATCAAACAACAAGCCTTTGTGACAGGAGAGCAGCTTGTATCATTGGAACCAATAAAACAGATAAAGACTCAATTTCTCTTCCATTAAGACCCAAGGATTCTTTATTGGAAGGATATAAAGCATGTACCAAGGGCTGATGGCTCTGTTTGATCTTCCTTTTTTTTTTTTTTTTTTTTTGCACTATCTCTCTGCCCCTTGGAAAGGCAAGATCCATTTGCACTCTCTTTCCTTCCTTCCCTATCCTACTCTTTCTCATGATTTTCTTAAAAAACATTTTTTATAAAGTACTAAGTACATTAACTCCTCCTCCTCCCCACTTTCAGGACTGGTGCTATTAAGTTCTCCCTCTAAGAAGTTTTTCTGGGACCTGCTTCTTCCAACTTGCTCCCCCCTTTTTCATTGTGTAGACTTTGTAAGCAGGTACCAGGCATTCAAGGAACAATCAACTGTCCCCCCACAGGGAGGTTGCAGCTGTCCATCCAACTATTTTCTCAGGCTACTGTCATAATCCAAAAAGCAAATGTGCTGGTCAGTTGCCCTAATCCATGTGCTGAACTGGTGCTTTTTAAAGAGAATGGGATGGACTGAGTACTCCAACCTCTTACCAAGTGCACACTCCATGAGTGGCAACCATATGATTGGAAGAACTCTACTATTGTGATTTGGTCATATTCACATTTCTTAGTCTGTCCATCATCATCATGTCTGAAGTATTCACAGACCTCCTCCCCGGTCTGAGATTTTTATTGTCCAGCAGAGATGGTGTGTACTTGTGTCTTCCAGGACTATTGAAATAAGATAACAATTGCAACTCATGCTTCTATAAGCTTTAAGGTTTCCAGAGTGCTTTTACAAATAGTATCTCCTTTTATATTTGTAACAACTCTGGGCTGTAGATACTGTTTCTCCTCTTTTATAGATAAAGATAGAGGCAAACAGAATATAAATGATTTGCCAAAGATCCTATAGCAAGTGAGTTTCTGAGGACTAGATTTGAACTCAGATATTCTTGACTCCAGTTCTAGGGCTCAAGATAACAGCTAAGTAGAGAAGGGGAGACTTTGCTGGGCCTAGAGTCAAGAAGACTCGTCTTCCTGAGCTCAAAACTGCTCACAGATACTTATTAGCTGTGTGACCCAGTGCAAGTCATGTCCCCATTTACCTCAGTTTCCTCATCTGTAAAATGAGCTGGAGGAGGAAATAGAAAACGGTTTGTATATCTTTGTCAAGAAACCCAGATAAGATCATGAAGAGTCAGACATGACTGAAAACCAACCATCAATAACCCCACAAATGTGGAAAAATAAAATATATATTATTATTATGTTACATGTATTTATATATTTTATTCAGGTATTTTTCAGTCACACACATAATTTTTATATGTACAATTTTTTCAGTTAAAGTTTTTAGAGAGCAGAAGCCACGTCTCACAATTGATTCATTCCTGAATCTATTATTTGTGTCTCTTGCACATAATGTACGTGTGTGTGTGTGAGAGAGAGAGAGAGAGACAGAGAGAGACAGAGACACTCAGAAAGAGAGAGAGACAGAGACAGAGACAGAGATACACACATAGAGAGAGACAAAGACAAAGAGAGAGAGGGGTGGGACAGAGGCAGAGAGAGAGAGAGGGGGAGAGAGAGAGACAGAGACAGAGACACACAGAGAGAGACAGAGACAGAGACAGAGATACACACATAGAGAGAGACAAAGACAAAGAGAGAGAGGCGTGGGACAGAGGCAGAGAGAGAGAGGGGGAGAGAGAGAGACAGAGACAGAGACACACAGAGAGAGACAGAGACAGAGATACACACATAGAGAGAGACAAAGACAAAGAGAGGAGTGGGACAGAGGCAGAGACAAAAGGGAGGGAGGGAGGGAGCGAGGGAGGGAGGGAGGGAGGGAGGAAGGGAGGGAGGGAGAGAGAGAGAGAGAGAGAGAGAGAGAGAGAGAGAGGGGGGGGGGGAGGGGGGAGAGGGAGAGAGACAGAGACAGAGATACACATATAGAGACAAAGACAAAGAGAGAGAGAGGGGTGGGACAGAGGCAGAGAGAAAAAGAGGGGGGAAAGAGGGGGAGAGAGACAGAGAAACAGAGTGTGTGTGTGTATGGGGGCGGTGTTCTGTCCTCCTTACAAAGCTGACCACTCAGGTGGGCCCTGCTCTGGCTTGGAGTTGTTAAGAGGAATGTGTATTTGCCACTAATAATAACAGAAAGAAGCAAAGAGTTACCCACAGTCTAAAAATAGGATTTCTCACACACCCCTCCATCCCCCCAACCTTTCATTGGATCTGGGCCTTCTGGTAAGGGTGGGATTTGGATGTTGTTAGAACAGACTTCTCAATGATAGAAGAGCCTTGTTTCATCTTGTTTTAAAGGCACAATGAGTCACCACTGTTTTGTTGAGATCAAAGTAACCATGCGCCTTTGGACAGCTGGGATAGCCAGAAGTGTTTGGTCACAGGTCGGAACAGCTTTTATGGCTAAATTACCAAACATAACCCATTCACAGGAGGAAGGAAGGGGCTGATTATCTGTGGGATTTTAAGCCTGACAGAAATGACCAAGGGGAAACAATGGTGTCTTGTTTGGAATCCCTTACTCTCATTCTTCCTCTGAGGATGTCCCCTTTGCTTCCCAAGCCTTTCTCAGGGATTGCAGAAGGAATATAAAATTTTGTTATCAAATTGACTCAAAAAATCTTCAACATGATAGCCACTTTTGTTTGATATTTATTGTGAATGTTTTTAAATAAAAAAAATTAACTGATCAACCTCTACCACAGAATTAAATCATATGTATTTGAGTGTTGTAATTAATACACAGTAAATTCTTGGAGTAAGAAGTGTGGCACTTTGTTGATTGAGACTTAAAGACACCATTTGTACTTTGTTATTTTTGGAATGTGGAAGCTTTTTATTATTTTCTTTAAAAAATTTTTTTGGTTTATTTGAATGACCTTTGGCAAATTCTGGGCCTCAGACTTCTTATCTGTAAAATGAAAGTCTTGGACAAGATTATCTCTAAAATCTCCTCCAGTGCTGCTGTTGTAGTATTCTGTGCTCTTGATGTCCCCTGCTACTACTGCTGTTATTCAGTCATTTCACTCAAGTCTGACTCTTTGTGACCTCCATTTGGGGCTTCCTTGGCATACTGGATGCTTACTTGGATACTGGAATGGTTTGCCATTTCCTTCTCTAGCTCATTTTACAGATAAAAAAACTGAGGCAGGTAGGGTTAAGTGACTTGCCTGGGTCATACAGATAGTAAGCGAGGTCAGATTTGATCACAAGAAGATGAATCTTCCTGACTCTAGGCCTAATGCTCTACCCACTGTACTAACTAACTGCTATCATAGACTGGTACACGTTTGTGTGTGAAATGAGTGTGCATCTCTTCCCAACTACTTTATGTCTCAATTATTTGTATTTACACAGTAATAGATTTAGACACCTAGTTAATCTCTCCCCCCTCCCTCATCTCTAGATGAGAAAATTGAAGCTTAGAGAGATTAAATGATTTTCTCCAAGTTTAGCTAGGGAGGAAGTAGCAGAGCTAAGATTGTATTCCCAGACTCCAAATCCAGCATTGTGCACTCTACTACACTCCTCTGGTGTCATGTCCTTAACTCAGCTTAAAATATAAGCTCCCTGTCTTAAGGCCAGAGACTGTTTTATCTCTCCTCCACCCATCTTTTAGGCATAACCTAGTGATGAGTAAGTGCTTAGTAAGTCCTTATTAATTAATTGGTTTTTGAGAAATTAACTGCCATAACTTGAGAAGAGCCAAGCCTAAATCTTAATAGCTATTTCTTTTTCCTGCACAGATCCTTGGATGGCCGACTGCAAGTGTCTCACCGCAAAGGGTTGCCCCATGTCATCTATTGTCGCCTTTGGCGATGGCCCGACCTTCACAGCCACCATGAGCTCCGGGCTATGGAGATGTGTGAATTTGCCTTCAACATGAAGAAGGATGAAGTCTGTGTGAATCCCTATCATTACCAGAGAGTAGAGACACCAGGTACCATCAGGGGACAGGGGAAATTGTTGAATTCTGCTCCTGTAGAAAAGATGTGGAAGCTGCCTGTGAGAGTGTGTGTGTGTGTGTGTGTGTGTGTGTGTGTGTGTGTGTGTGTGTGTGTGTGTGTGAAACTCTCCTGCCCACTTTTTTTTTCTTTATTCCCTGATCCTGCTTTGTTTCCCTTGCAGTTCTTCCTCCTGTTTTGGTCCCGAGACACACAGAGATCCCAGCCGAGTTCCCTCCGTTAGATGATTACAGCCATTCCATTCCGGAGAATACTAACTTTCCTGCAGGGATCGAACCCCAAAGCAATTACATTCCAGGTACATAGTGTCCAGAGGGCTGCTTCTGAGCTCTGGCCAGCTGGGGAAAGAACCTGGAGCTCTTGGGATCTGAGCCAAGATGATATGGCATAGACTCATATGCAATTCTCTTTACCTCAAATCCTACTCCTCCCCCCCTCCCCAACCCCCAACTTAATCCTCTCCTGTTTGGTAAATGCTTGGCCTTCTGGCTGCCTTACTCATAACCACATCTCCATTGGGAGGGGCCAGGCTCCCTTTAACTCTACGAGAACTAATGATGCTTTTCTTGGCAGGGAGGAATGGTGTAGACCTTTCCCTTTTTGCAGTCATTTATTTTGGAAATGGAAATAGAAAAATTCGGCATTTATGTAGCTCTACCCCTACCTCCCTACCTCCTGCCAAACTGTTTTCAGAGTGTCTCTGATCATCCAAGTTCTCTCTGTGATGGGGATGAGTAATAGTGGTTTCCAAACTACAGACCTGAGGGAGGAAGGGAGATTGGAGAAGAAGTGGAGTTAAAAAACCCTCCACAGACCCATGAGTGATAGCATTTTCTATGAAGAGATCAATAAATCAGTCATTTTGAGTGATAGCATTTTCTATGAAGAGATCAATAAATCAGTCATTTAATTATGCTCACTATGTGCCAGGCTTACAAAAAGAGGCAAAAGGTAGTCCTTACCCTCAAGGAGCTTATAATCTAATGGGGGAGACAACATGCAAACATACACACACACACACACACACACACACACACACACACACACACACACACACATATAAAAGCAAACTATTTGCAGGGTAAATGGGAAATAATTAACAGAAGGAAAGTGCTAAGAGGAGTTGGGGAAGGTTTCCTATAGAAGGTGAGGTTTTAGTGGGAACTTCAAGGAAACCAAAGAGATGTATAAGTGGAACAGGGAAGACAGAGCATTCCAGGTATGGGCAACTGTCAGAGAAACATAGAGGATCTTTTTTGTGGAATGGCCAAGAGGCTAGAATCACTGGATTGAAGAATACATGTTGGTGGAGTGAAGTGTAATAAGCCTGGAAAGGTATATGGGGGCTAGATTGTACAGACCAGTTTTATTTCACCCCCAGTTAGTTTAAATTTCTTGTGACTGAGGGACTTATTCACTAATGCAGAAAATCCATGACATCATATCATTACATATTGTCTTCTCTGGAAAGCATAGTAGGCAAAGAAATTCAGTCTTTGCTGATAAGCCTCTCTGACTCTGGCTAGGCTGTCCCTTACATGCCAGCCCAACCCAGGTTAAGTTCAAAACCCATTCAACTTAGTAAGGACCTGCCTGAGCTCATGCTTTCATTGGCTCAAACTTTTCAGAATCCAGGATCATCTCCATACCTGAATGAGCACCGGGGTATGACTTTAGTGGAGGGAAGTTTAAGTATTGCTTTTACTGTGTGCTGGGCTTGACTCGGTGTCATGCAAATTAGTTGGTCCACAAGCATGTATTAAGTGCTTATTATGTGCCTTACAATGTGCTAAATAATAAGAAGAAAGAATAAGATAATAAGAAGTGAAGCAGTCCCTGCTATCATGGAGTTTACATTCTCTAGGATCGTGCAGGTTGGTTACTGAAATCATCAGAATTTTCTGGCTTTCCATTTTCAGAAAGCCATTCAGCAGATTTTTGAATACCTACTCTGCTGGATGCTGCGGGAAATGCAAAGGATCATGTAAGACATGAATCCTGTGCAGGATGTTTTATTCTAGTGGGGGAGGCAAGACATAGATGCATCTAAAGCTTTGTATGTGTATGAATAAACATTAAAATAATGAATAATATAACACAAGCACCTGATAAGTGCCAGGTAAGGCTATAGAACATAAAAACTAGACAGATTTTTTTTAATTTTGTTTTTTATTAATTTTTATAATTATAACATTTTCTTTGACAGTACATATGCATAGGTAATTTTTTTTTTTTTACAACATTATCCCTTGTACTCCCTTCTGTTCTAAGTTTTTCCCCTCCTTCCCTCCACCCCCTCCCCTAGATGGCGGGCATTCCCATACATATTAAATATCTTATAGTATATCCTAGGTACAATATATATGTGCAGAACCGAATTTTGTTGTTGTTGTTGCAAAGGAAGGATTGTATTCGCAAGGTAAAAATAATCTGGGAAGAAAAACAAAACAAAACAAAACAAAACAGCGCTCACAGTTTACACTCATTTCCCAGTGTTCCTTTTCTGGGTGTAGCTGATTCTGTCCATCATTGATCAATTGGAATTGGATTAGCTCTTCTCTATGTTGAAGATATCCACTTCCATCAGAATACATCCTCATACAGTATCATTGTTGAAGTGTATAATGATCTCCTAGTTCTGCTCGTTTCACTCAGCATCAGTTGATGTAATTCTCTCCAAGCCTCTCTGTATTCCTCCTGTTGGTCATTTCTTACAGAGCAATAATATTCCATAACATTCATATACCATAATTTACCCAACCATTCTCCAATTGATGGACATCCATTCATCTTCCAGTTTCTAGCCACTACAAAAAGGGCTGCCACAAACATTTTGGCACATACAGGTCCCTTTCCCTTCTTTAGTATTTCCTTGGGATATAAGCCCAGTAGTAGTATGGTTGGATCAAAGGGTATGCACATTTTGATAACTTTTTGGGCATAATTCCAGATTGCTCTCCAGAATGGTTGGATTCTTTCACAACTCCACCAACAATGCATCAGTGTCCCAAAAACTAGATAGATTTAAAGAATGGGAGAGGAGACATGGGATAGAATTATAAGGAAAGGTTTCTACAGTAAAGAGTTCTTCAATTTGGCATTAAAGGATGGACAGTTTGCGTTAAACTTTTTACAGAGTTAGGTATTCAAGAGAGGAGCAATAGCAATGAGCAAGGAAACTCAAGATTTTGTTGGAGAGATAAAATATATATACAGATTACTGTAATTTAAGCCAGTTTATGTAAATGCTCCTTGGGAAGCTGCCATATGCTGCTGAAGACATTGAGTATGTCACCAGGTCCCACTCTTGATTGCTGGCTCCATTCTCATTAAGAGTAGGGGAGCATTAGATTGAAAGGTTGAGCATTTTAAACCAGGTTATATGGAGCCCTAAGACTTTCCAAGAGATTGAGCTCATTTAATATCTTCCCCATCCATTGTCTTTTGTTCTCTAGAAACCCCACCCCCTGGTTACCTGAGTGAGGATGGAGAAACCAGTGATCACCAGATGAACCACAGCATGGATGCAGGTCAGTCACTCTGGGGTTTGACTTTTGCCTGCATAGTTTGATTGTAAGTCTTCATAGAATTTCAGTACTAGATGGGATTTAAAGGATTAGCTAATCCACTTTCCTTTCTACTCCATTTACTGATGACATGCCCAGGGTCACATAGAAAATTAATGATAGACCCCAGACTACAAGTGTGGTCTTGTTATTCTCACCCTTTAAGTGACACCATCTATAGGGTATGAACTGTTTTATTTCAAAGAGTGTGAAGGAGTTTCCCAGTGGATCTGTGTCAATAAAGTGGATTTAAGAGAAAGGAGGTATGTGTAGGCCAGGATTTCTCTGACATAAGGAACTCCCAGTATGGAAAACTCCTTCCTAAGATGCAAATCTATAATTAGTCTAAGACTGTCTCAGGGCACTGTCTGAAGGCATGTCAAAGGATTTGTAGATATTTAAAGGGAGAGGGTCTGCGAACTTGAATGGGGGGGAAATTATATTTTTATTTCAACATAATTGTTTTCTCTTGTTTTATATTTTTTATTTTACTTTTATGCATTTGAAAACATTATTCTGAACAAGGCTCCATAGATCTCATTAGCTTACTAGAAGGGTCCATGACACATAAAAAAGACTAAAAGCCCCTATATTTGAGAATATGTGCGTGTGTGTGTGTGTGTGTGTGTGTGTGTGTATGTATCCAGGTGCAAAGGGGTTCAAGTCATTTTTTAGTCATCTCTTTATGACCCTATTTAGTTTTCTTGGCAAAAAAAAATTGGAGTAGTTTGCCATATTCTCTCCAGTTCATTTTACAGATGAGGAAACTGAGGCAATTAAAATTAAGTGACTTGACCAGGAAGTATCTAGTCTAGATTTGTACTCAGGAAGATGGTTTTCCTGACCCTAGGCTCCTCACTCCATCTGTAATTCTACCTAGCAGCATATGCATGGATGTAATATCATTGCATTTCAAAGTAAAATGAATGTAAAATATATATTAAAATACAGTCATTTTTTGATTATCTGACTTTTAAAAAATATCCAAAGCTATGACTCTTATTTCATTTTCATTAGAATGAAGTGTGCATTACATTTTTTTATCTTTAAAGTCTGGGAGATCACTACAGACTAAGATCAGACTAATATGGTTGAAAATGTACAATATTCCTTTAAAATTAACTTAAAAAACATTTATGTTTTACAAAAAATATTTATTACTTCCCAGTGGACACTTCCCTCCCTCCTCTTCTGCCCCAAGAGTAATACTTCAAAATAAAGAAGTACAATTGAGTAAACAAGCTGACCTGTTGACTATGCCTGACCATAAACACCCCATTTCACACCTGCAGCCCTCCACCTCTACAGAGAGGAGCCATGTTTCCCTACTAGGATTCTGAAGTCAGGACCCATCACTGCATGGAACAGAGATCTGATATGCTTCAGGGTAGTTTTCCAGCACATCATTGAATCATTGTGTAACTTGTTTTCTTCCTTCTGCATTGAACTGCTTCAGTTCATGCGAATCTTCCCAAATTTCTCTAAATTTTCTTTCATCATTTCATTTTTCACAGCTATATTTCATTTATGTTCACATACAGCAGCTACTCTCCAGTTAATGGAGAATAGTGCCATTCTAGAATTTTCCCCCTTTCCTTCTATCTACAAAAGATTCCAGTAGTCAGGATTGGGGGGGAGGGGGTTAGTGCTTATTCCACACAAGGGGAGGACGTGGCAGATGTGGGAATAAGTGTGGTGGGCATGGAACAATGAGACTGGGTTGGCTAGAGCAGAGTTCCTATAAAGCAATAGTGAGAGATGAGGTCGGATAAATTACTAAACAAACTGTGTTTCGTGTAGTGACCGAGCGAGGAAGATGTTGGATTGACTCCTGTATTCCTGACTCAGGCCAGTTCTTCCACTTGAGCCACGTCTCCAGATGTTCCCATGTCATTTGTAATGGGACTGACTTGGCTCCTAAGCCAACAACTTCTTGAATTGAACCTCAGCTGCCACATATAACGTGTTTTGCTTTGCATGTGGTTATGCAAGGGGTTGAGCCAAGTCGATGTCATATCCTAATAAAGGCAGGCGAGCCTGGGCTTTTTGCACACCCAGAGACCAGACATTGCCGAGTCACCCTTCTTTACACACAACTGAAGAGACTGGCTTTCGGTGTGGTTTCCAAAAGAAGGAGGGGGGGAGAGTCACCTTCATTTTGCTAGAATAATTCAGATCAGGGAGGACAGGCATGGGTTTTCTTGCTGAAATCTAGAGCTGGGCATCTTGACACCATTGATTTTTAGTGCTTTCCGTAGCTGGCAGTGTGCACAACATCTGGAATGCATAGAAAGCCTTCCTGAGTGAAATACTAAGTGACCACTTGGAGCCTACAGCTATAAAATGTTGGCACATAAGACGTCTACTAACCAACATATGTCATATTTGTTCTATCTATTTCTTACCTCAAAAGTAATTCTTCATTTTTGAAGAATGGTTATTTTTCTAAAAATACATATTTTTTAAAAAAACAAAACCAAACTCTTTTGGGAATAGTGGTTGCATTTTGCCTTCTCTTCCCATCTTCTCATCTCTTAATCCCTTTTTTCTAATTCCCTTCATCCCTTTCTTCCCTTCAGTATATTTAAAAGGCCCTGTTGTCCATATGAAGCACTAATGATTGCCAAAATAGGAAATTATTTTCACAATTGTATAAAACAGCACTAGAGAGCACCTCCTTGCCCCACTAGTCTTTGCTTGAAGGTGCCTATGAGAAAATCAATTTAGATGGTACTTTAATTACTAGCTACATAATGGTTTTCTAAGTGGTCGATGCATGAAGAGTTAGATACAATCACTTGTTGTCTTGTCTGTCCATATTAGGACTACATTCAAACCATTCCAGACCATTCTCATAGCCCTCACATACCTTACAGAAAAAAGTCAGACTGCTTGATATACCTTCTTTCAAGAAGAATTTAAATCAGCCCACTCTTTTTCTTCCTTTTTCTTCAAGCCTTTGTCTCCAATTATTAGTTACATTCTTTTTTTGATGAGGCAATTGGGGTTAAGTGACCTGTCCAGGGTCACACAGCCAGGAAGTGTTAAGTGTGTTAAGTGTCTGAGGCCAGATTTGAACTCGGGTCCTCTTGACTTCAGGGCTGATGCTCTATCCACTGCACCACTTAGCTGCTCTATCAATTCCATTCTTTAAAAATCATCATAGTGAGAAAATTAAGGCTCTTGCATTTTTGTCAGTTTTTCAAAAGACATCACTTATGTCCTTTGAGTTTGGGAGGTATTATATTGAGAGAATACATCTACTGAGTACACTCCATCTAGGACTCCTCCCTTAGTGGGCACCATAAGTATTTAGACTTCAAGGAGATTTATATAGTATTTGGAATTTAGGTATTAGGGAGAGTATATACTGAGTCCCAGCAGAAAAAGTCAAATACTCCCCAAGTTTACCATGGTCTAAACTAGTGGTAGTATTCTTTCATCTAACATCTAACAACAACACAAAATGGATATTTAATTTTTATTATGTTCAAATTTTATGCTAATTACCATGGGAGATTAAAAAAAAAAAAACAAAGATAAAACATAGACCCTGTCCTCAAGACATAAATAGGTGAGTCTATCATACAGTAAAACAGAAGTACAAGGTAGTATATAATGGCTGATACATACAAATAGTTAGGACTCTAGGAGTTCAGAGGAAGATATTCATTTTATCGGCATAGGATTGTTAGGCATTGAATTAAATTATCATTAGTAATTTTGTAAAAAATAAAGAACTTTACATACTGGGAACAAATGAGTGATATTCAAGACACAGAAGTACAGTATTACTTTATTAAACTGTGACTTTAAGAATAGGGAATTTTTGTTTGTGAATCTAATTAAGGGTAGGAGAAATCGATTTGTGTGTGTGTGTGTGTATGTGTATGTGGGCGCGCATGCGTGCACAAGTGAGTTCATTGCCACATTCCAGTGTGATCACTCAGTTATATGCCTTCTAGGGGAGTTTTGTGAGTTTTTTGAAACCTGAGATTGGGATTGGGATTTCCAGATGCCTGTAGATAGTGTTTAGTACATCATGCAGGCCAACCAATCAAAAGCTGTGGTTGTGGATAATTGCTAGAACTGCTGTCCCACTTGGCTTCTAATCCAACCTTTGGCTGACTGGGTGCGTGGGTATGGTGACCATATGTTCTGTATTTTCTGGGACAGTCCAGATTTCAAATAGGGAAAAGTATATTTTTACTGGGTCTTTGCAAAGAGAATATCTTTTGTCTGACCATGTGTTCTGACTTTTGGCTTGGAAAAATATGGTCCCTGTATGTTTGGGCTGCTGAATAGGAGGAGGTGTTTCCAACTAACCTTCATATTGCTTTTGTCAGCAATGAACAATTTGAATTCACTTTTGTGTGTATAAGAAAAATACCTTACAATTAGAACTGCAGAGATCATGTATTCTGAGCTCCTTTATAATATGTGTTAAATGTTCAAAGACAGCCCTATTGTGACCTCAAATAATTCAAATCATCTGGCGACTCATTAAGCATCCATAATGTGCTAAGAAATGTGCTAGATTCTAGAGACACACAGACAAGAACAGAAATTGGCTTTCTCCAATAGGATCTTATATTTTACTTGCAGAGGAAGAGTACATGCATAGATAAGTAAATCTTAGTTAAGTAAGATAAGCAAATATGTTATATATACATACTCCTGGGAGTGGGGTGGAGAGGGGAAGATGATGGGATGCCTTTGCTAGGTCGGCCTTGGTGTTCTGATAGATGTCTGGATGGGCACTGGAAGTGACAAAAATGAAGAGTTTTAGAGGGTGAATTATTGCAACAAATAAATACACATGTGTATATTCATGTATTTATACATGCATATCACAAGGTACTGGGAGTGGTGCATGTGGAATGCTAACATTGGGAAGATCCTTCAAACGTTTATAGAAAAGGTGTCTCAAGTCTTGGTGCAATTTTAAGCTTTAATAAAAGTCTTGATGCCATTTTAAGCTTTGATACCATAAAATGGCATCACGACTTATTGAAGTACCCTATAGAAAGTGGCCTTTGCATAGAGCTATGTTCTAAGAGACTGAAGGGAGAAGGGACAACATTCTGGATAACGGGGACAATCTACACAAAAGCATGGAGAATGGAGATAGGTTATTGTGTATGGAGGACAGCAGTGGTCAGTTCAGCTTTGCTGAAACAGAGTGCTTGAGGCAAAGCAATGTGGAATAACTCTGAAAAGAGAGATAATAGCACTGTTTTGCTTTTTTTTTTTCAGGTTCTCCAAACTTATCTCCAAATCCTATGTCACCCGCACACAATAATTTGGGTAAGTATTTCTTTCTTCCTTGATTTCTGCTAAGATGAATTGACTCCCACTGACTGCCTAGGGAGAGCCATAGTGATGAAAGGCTCATGTACTCTACCCCAGTGCAATTGTTCTTTATCGATTGCCGTGAAGGTTTCTAATTACAGTATTGCATGGAATGAGAAAATTGAGAACTGGGGTTCTAGGAAAGAAAACCATAGGTTGGGCTATATTTCTCTTGGGCATAGCTAATTAACTATCTCCCAAACTTAAAGAACCACAGTGGGTAGGTGCAGTCAGACAAGCGGAGGTATGTGGTTTGGTGCTTAGTTTCTTGTAGCCCCACAGACTATTTTTCTTTCTCTTCTTCTCCCCCTCTTTCTCTTCTTCATCCTCTCTACCTTCTCCTCCCTGAGAGCTGTTAAATAGTTATTCCAGATCCGTTTAGACAAACCCCTATAATCCAACAGCCTTCTCTCCTTCTATTAGGGTGCAAGAATTTTTTAAAATCCTTTTTGATGTACATGGTAGAACCTACCACACATGGGGAGTCTGTCTAATAAACAGACTGACTAGGTCTGATCCAAGGGCACTAATTAAATGTGTTATCACTTCACTTAGGCATCAGAAAGGATATTGACACTTAGGTTCTGAAGATCTAGATCTGGAGTTCTTAATCTAGACTCATAGATCTAAGATTTGGTAGGTTGATTTCAAAGGGTCTCTGAATTTGGATGGGAAAAAAGAAGATCTTTATTTTTACTAATCTCTAAAACTTACCATTTCCTTCAGTTACTTATAAAAAACAACAAACATGCTTTTGAGAAGGTGTCTCTATATGGGCTTCACCAGAGAGTGCCCAAGAAGAGCATGATACCTAGAAAGGATAAGAATCCATGGTTTAGAGGTGGGGGATAAATTCCAGAGGGAACCAGTTTATTAGATGTTTTTAAAGAAGCAAGACAGATTTTTCTTTGTATTTCAGTTGGAGGGGGCCTTTTGTTCCAAGTTTAGACAATTGGTTATTCTGGTTTTTGGAACTCAATTGAAATCAAATTCATCACGTTATTAATCATGGGAGATGGGAGAAGGGGAAAACTTAATATTTGTAACAGAGACAACTGGAAGAAAATTGAAAACCAGACAATGGAATAAAGAGGTTAAAAGGGGAGAGGGAAGAGGCAGAGTAAATGAAGGTAAATACAGATGTGTATTTCTTTTAATCCAACTCTCCCCACGCAAATACTTTAAAAAAAGTTTAATGCAAGTTGTAAAATATGACAGGGATATGGTTTAACTTCTTTGTGCAAATGATTTCATTGTTAGTGTTGGGCGTTGCACAGGGAAAATCAAATTCCTGATGTGAAAGGACTGTAAGAATTATTAAAAACAAACTCTCCCAACTAGAAGCTATCTTATGCCCATGAAATTAAAGACAGAGATTGTGAACTTGACTCTTTGCTTCTAGTCTTTAAGTCTTGCTGTTTTAATTTTAAGTTTTGAATATTTAACACTATGCATGGAGATCAGTTCTTTAAGAAGGAAAAACATTTTAGCAAGTGGCTCTGGCTCACCAGTGTTTGGGGTTTTATTTAGCACTCAGCAAGCACAGTGCCTGGCACATAGTAGGTGTTTGTTGACTTTTCAAAGAGATACAATTTAAAAAGCATTGTTTTCTTGGGAGCAACTGGGAGGATTGTGATACCTACTGAGTGATTTATAGATCATTTTTCTTAACTATTTCCTGACATAGTTCCAAAGAAGGAATTAATTTGAACTTCCCTTCATAAGATGCAGAAAGGAAAATGGAATTGTAGAAAGAAAATCATTTAAAATGCTAGAATTGGAGGGGACTTGGTGACATCTTGTCTAATATTTCTCCAACTCTTTATTTTTTGGAACTCCTGCGTACTACACATCAGTGCAAGGGGTTTTGAAGGGGAAAAGAAATGTTATTGAAAAATAGTCCCATGTAGCATGTGTGTTCAGTTCATGTGAAAAATCATTAAAAAATTAGTCTAAGCTGGTCATATGACCAAAAAATTGAATCATTCAGTTCACTAAATAATGTGTAAACCAGAATCATTATATTATATTATTCCATTACAATACATGTCAACCTGAGTTCATAAACTAATTGGTTCTATTTCTTTTTAAAAAAAATGTTAAAAAATGTTTTTGTCTGAATATGTTTATGGACAAGGCAGTTAGGTAAACTTAGGAAAAGAGATAAGAAAGCAAAAGGTTAATAATTAAGATTCTTATTTTTTAATTATTTTTAAAAATTTTAAAATTATAACATTTTTTGACAGTATATATGTATGAGTAATTTTTTTAATAACATTATCCCTTGTATTCATTTTTCCAAATTTTCCCCTCCCTCCCTCTACTCCCTCCTCTAGATGACAGGCAATCCCATACATTTTACATGTGTTACAATATAACCCAGATACAATATATGTGTGTAAATCCAATTTTCTTGTTGCACTTTAAGTATTAGATTCCGTAGGTATAAGTAACCTGGGTAGATAGACAGTAGTGCTAACTATTTACATTCACTTCCCAGTGTTCCTTCTCTGGGTGTAGTTGTTTCTGTCCATCATTGATCAACTGGAAGTGAGTTGGATCTTCTTTATGTTGAAGATATCCACTTCCATCAGAATACATCCTCATACAGCATTGAAGTGTACAGCGATCTTCTGGTTCTGTTCTTTTCACTCAGCATCAGTTGATGTAAGTCTCTCTAAGCCTCTCTGAAATCAGCCTGCGGGTCATTTCTTACAGAGCAATAATATTCCATAACCTTCATATACCATAATTTACCCAACCATTCTCCAACTGATGGGAATCCATTTATCTTCCAGTTTCTAACCACTACGAAAAGAGCTGCTACAGACATTTTGGCACATACAGGTCCCTTCCCTTCTTTAGTATTTCTTTGGGATATAAGCCCAATAGCAGCACTGTTGGATCAAAGGGTATGCACAGCTTGATAACTTTTTGGACATAGTTCCAAATTGCTCTCCAGAATAGCTGGATTCTTTCACAGCTCCACCAACAATGTATCAGTGTCCCAGTTTTCCCACATCCCCTCCAACATTCATCATTATTTGTTCCTGTCATCTTAGCCAATCTGACAGGTGTGTAATGATATCTCAGAGTTGTCTTTAATTAAGATTTTTATAATGAAATAAATATAGTGCTTCAAGGAGAATATAATAAATCCTGAAGAAAAACATTTTTATGAGTTTTATTGTTCTGTTATTTCTAATTTGGGCTTTCTTTGGTTGATCCTGAGGTCCAGCAAAGCTATATTGCCAGATGTTAAAAAAAAAAAAAAAAGAGGAGATGAAAAGAGGCATGTGCTGTGTAGATCTTAGTGTCCTGGTGGGTGTCTGAATGATCATTGGAACAGTCTGTCAAAATATTGGCTTCTTAAAAGAAAGGGGAAAACAAAGACTTTTATAGAGCAAATTGTTGCAACAAATATTGTTCCAAATTATAAAACATTTTGTTGATTGCTAATGTATCTTTCTCACTCATCAAGAGATTTATAACATTGTTAAATTCAGAATAACATTGATTTAAAAACAGAAGGTTCTCTAACAATTAGCTTTGTGTTATCTGGATGACCTCTAAGGTCCTGTCCAACTCTGAATTATGATTCTATGATCTTATCTGTGTGTTCTACTCCTGGGTTGAAAATTTTGCTCTGTATTAAGATCATAAAAGTCTTCCAATCAGACTCCCTTGTTTTATAGGTAAAGAAAATAGGTTGAGAGGCTTGCCCAGAGTCACACAGATACTAAGTGTTTGAGTCAGGCTTCCAACCCCATGTCTTTCTGGCTCCAAATCCAGTGCTTTCTTCACTACACTGGTCATCAGAAGCTTCAAATATACATTTTTACATGTGCAAATTTCTTATCCTCAAAGAAATACATGGTATAGAGAGCGGATTATTTGACATTTTCCCTGTCAAATACCCAAAGACATTCTGCTACTTACTAGGAGTTTCAAACTTGAATTCTGTAGATGCCTATTAAGTTTCTACTTTATATGTTTGTAGTAGAAATTTTAGTCTTACACAATGATGCTTATGACATTTCTGTCCTTTCCATTTGCTTTCTTCTCTTCATTGGGACCACAAGTTGTCAGTCATTTTTATGACGGGGTGAGGGAAAATGCAGTTTTCCTAGTCTATCCTGGTTATTGCTCTCCCTCGTCAGTGTGCTAGTAAATGTTTAACAACCAGGTCTCCAGAGAGAAAATAATCATGAAACACTAAAATTTAATTTGCATTAGCACTATTTTCTCCATCACTTCCAACTTAGATAATCAACAAAACAATAAGCCAAGCTCTAGATTTGTAGAGTTTGCTCATTTCCAGGATACAACTAGAAACTTAAGTCAACTTTCGATGTCTGGTTTAAAGTAGCATAAACCCATCCTTAGCACCTATTTCTGTTCTGACTGTTCACCTGGCATCTCCACTTGACTAAATCAAAGAGAGCAGTGCGACATCACAGTACTTTGTAAGGAAACTGAAGGGTTGGTGATCTCTGTAGAGTGTTTTCAGAAACCCAGCAACAAGCCTTGAAGCATAGTAGATGCAGGTTTGTCAGATTTGGTTGAAAATGGGGAGATGGCATGTGATTTTCCTGTTGTCTTACAAAATTGGGGTGCATGTGTGTGAAAGAGAAAAACAGAGACCAAGAGACAGAGACCAAGAGACAGAGAGAATGAATGTGTGCATTCCAGATTTTCTAGAATGTATAATTGAGGAGAAAAATGGGGGCAAGAGGAGGAAGATTAATGATCTTGTCTAAGAAAATTCTTCCAGGTGAATAAGTTACTCCCTGGCTATACCTTGGGGAACTTAGGGATATGCATTAATACTTTGAAAAATTTAGGTATCATTTAATGCCCTGAAGCAGCAATTTATTAGTGATGTAAAAGTATTAGTGCATCTAGCCAGAGGCCTTCAGTATCCAATGAATAGCTTACTTACTTGTTAGGAAAAATTCTGATTGGGGGTGTCCTTTTTATAAGAACTCCCATTTTGGCTCTTTCCAAACATAACTGAGAATAGGTGCTTAGAAGATTTGACACCTAATAGTACAAATGGGATGGGGTTTGGGGAGGTGGAGGAACAGTATGTGAACTTCTGGGCAAGTTATTGGATTTCTTCAAGCTTTTGCTAGATAAACTAGTGTTAGATTCCAAGCATGAAAGTGGCTTATCATTTTACCTGTTTTTTTTTTTTTTAAACCATCTCTTCTGCTAAATTTGGCTTCTGTCCTTGGCCCACTGGTTCCTTTAGATTTTTACATTATATGTGTTTCCCTCCTTTCCTCCTCCTCCTTTATCCCTCTCATTCCCAACTGGATTTAGTTCATTTACAGATGTTTTTAATAGAAGTTTCAGTTGCCAAGTATTGCCTTCTGGGTTTTCTTCTTTTTTTCTTCTTCTTTAAACAAAACAGAAAGAGTATGCCAGTGCAGAGCTGATTTCAATATTGAGGTCATTCAGTAAGTTTAATCTGGCAGAGGGCCAGCCCTAAATTAAGGCACTCTGTTGTTCCTAATGGAGAAGTCATGTGATCTCTGCTCTAGAGAGTGCTTGGGTGGCTCATTATTAATGCTATAGGTCCAGTCATCCTAAACACTTCTGCTTTGGCAGAATAAATGAGCATCATTGGGGCACAAATGGGCAGACAGAAGAGGGAAAAGCTGTGGGCTGCAAGTCAGTCTATAAGTAGCCAGAAGTATTTGGGAGATAATTTGGAAAGATGGAAGGAGGGTGTTGGAGAAAAGAAAAAATTCATCGTGGGTACTCAAGGATAACAACTAAGTGTCTGGGAGCAGTACTTCTCTAGGAATCTGGTCGTGTTTTGAAATAGAGGTTAACTAACCTAAATAACGCTATCTCAAAAGCAGCTGTCAAACTTTTCTTTGGCTCGACTACACAGCTCCCCAGAACTGGCATCTTCCTAATTAAGTGTCAAGCTCCTGCATTACAAATGTTTTCCACTAGTTGCTTTGATACGATGTTGTGTTGTCTGTTCAACATGTCCTTGGGAGATGCAGGGATGTTTGGCGGAGACCTCAGATCTGTCTGGGAGGGCCCACTGACTCAAGCTGCTGTTATGATGAGCTCTGAATTCTGAAATGTCTTAGGCTGTTGGTCCTCCAAACTAGCATTGATGAGGGACGTTATTTCAGTACTGGGTCAAACAAGAAAGCAGGAATGGGCAGGTTTTTTAGTTTTTTTTTTCATCTTTAATGGAGTTAATTGGCAGTGAGCAATTAATTATTCTTCTCCTCCCACCACTGACCAAAAGGTATGCTCCATCATATAGAGGATAGGCCAGTAGAGGCAATCTGTTGAACAGAATTGGAGATTTCGGATTGATTTTTAAGACACTTAAACTTGGCCAAGAAGCACAAAATCATAAGGTCATAGAGCTGGAAGGGACTTGAGAAAGGCCACTCATTTCCTTTTATGACTAGCAAACTGAGCCCTGGAAAGATGAAATGATTGCTATAGGTCACAATACCCAGCAAAAGGCAAAGTTAGGATGAGAACCAAGTCAGGTGAAATGGAAATTCCCTTTCTTCCTCCTATGATGTTTGTTCTTAGTGGAATTGGACTACTTTGAATGTTAGACTGGCCATTTTTTAAGTTTATACTTAAGCCACTAGCCATTTTAAATTAAATTTCCAAAGCAAGTCACTTAGAAAGTCACTTATCTCATCATGATCCTAAAATAACAATTGATATGTTTGACATATTCTCTATAGAGCCAACTAGGTTCATTCTCTGGAAACCAGAGCGCCAGGTTCTAGAGGAGGTTGCTGTTGCCTCCTCCTTTACATAGGGCTAACAGAAGGCCATTTTCTTTCCCTCTGCCTCTCTATTTCTTTGACTTGCCTTGTTCCCAGTGGAGGGAATCTGATTCTGAGCAATATCATAGAACTCTGATTGCCTTACTTTATCATCAGGTGTTCTTACCCTGGTTCCTTGCATTCCCAAGAGATCTGTGGATAGATTTCAAAGGGACCATAAACTTGGATGGGAAATAGAATTACATTTTTAAAAAAAAGATTTGATTTCCTTTGTAATCCCATGTTTTATTTCATGCATTTAAAAATTTCTGAGAAGTATATTTCCTTCACTAGACTATCAAAGGGGTTCATAACACACACACAAAAAAAGACTAAGACCCTCCATCTTATAGCACAACCGTGTCACCTTACTCCATCCTATGGAGTGGAACAAGGATGACTATATTTTCTATACTGATGCCATGGAAGAAACAGACATATCCAGGGCCATAAAGTCAGTATCAGAACCAATGAGTGAATCAATAAGCAATTTACTAAACTTACAGGCATTGAATAGGCAAAAATAAAAATGAAACCATTCTTCCCCTCAAGGAGTTTATATTCAAGGGAAACAGCATGTTCCAAATGAGAGCCATTTTTTTCTAACTCTCATACTTTTCCCCATTTGTGTTATGAAATTTTAGGTACTGACTTGATTGGAGTCATCAATTGAACTAAAAATGAAATTGTTCATCAAATGAAATTGTTCAATTGTTCATGAAATTGTTGGCAATTCATGAAGCAATAGTAGCCATGTAGCTGAGCCATCTACTGAGACCCTAATTAATTTGGAATGTTTTTCCAAATCAGACTTCTTAATTTTTTAAAGTTTTTAAGGGGGGTCAGGCTTATGTTCTACTCTGGTCATTTCCTTCAGTAAGAGTATGCTGTAGGAGGCACAGAAGAAGACTTAAAAATTAGCACCTGAATCTCAGGGTGAAATTCTTTTGTTCTTGCATGTGTGGGCCACCATCACAGAATCAGGAGCTATAGCATAGAGAACCTAAATGTTACATAAGATAAAACAAACCTTTCATGGAACCTGCATAAAAATCACTACTATAACACATAGAATTTTGCAGTGACCTTAGGCTGGTAGGTTTAGAATAAAATTTATTACAGATCTAGTTTACCTGGATTTCAGCAAAGCACTTGTTCAAATCATGACATCTTTAAAATGTCATTTTTGTCACAGGACAAATAACCATACAATTATTTGAATTTAGAGTTAGTAAATGACTGGATTTAAAGAATAGTTGTTATCCAGTTCATGTTACTTTGGAAAGAAATCTTTAGTGAACTGTGTCATGCATCATGTTGAACATTTTTATCTATGGTTTCAGATACAGACACAGATAGCAGATTTATTCAAAATGCAGATGCCACAAAGCTTTAAGGGATAGCTAACACATTGGATGACAGTATCCAAAGAGGGAGAAAAACAGGCTAGAGTGTTGGTCCAAGTTAAATAAGAAGTTGAATAACAATAAATACAAAGTCCTATATTTGATTTAATAAAACTTAAGTATGAGGTGGGGACTTACCAGTTGGTCTGAAAATGATTGTAGGCATTTTTGTGTATTCAAAGCTCAATATGAGTCAGCAGTCAAATGGGGAAGCAGTACTCAACACACACACACACACACACACACACACACACACACACACACACACACACACACTCTGTGGCTGCATTATGAGGTGTATGATGTCCAGAATAAGGAAGGTGAGAATTTTATATTCTGCCCTAGTCATACAACATTTGAAAGACTGTATTCAGTTGTGGGTGCCATAGCTTATAAAGGACATTGGTAAGTTGGAAGATATTGAGTATAATGAAGGACTTCAAAGTCATATCAATGTGAGGATCAATTGAAGGAACTAAGAGAAGAATAAGGATTTTAAGAATATTAAGGTGTGTTTGTGATAGTTGTTTTCAGGTATTTGAAGGACTCTCATGGAGAAAAGGAAACAAACTTGTTTTGCTTGGCCTAGAATAAAAAAAATATGGAAATGTATAGTTAGCCCAAATTTAAGGAAAAGTTCCCTAATAGTGGGAGTTCTGTAAAAATAGAATGGGAAACCTTGAAATCTAGCAAGCTTCCCCTCACTGAAAAATCTTCTATTTAAGATTTGGCTGCTCAGTGATGTCATAGTGAGGATTTTTGTAGTAGGGATCCTACTGAATAGTTAGTACTTCAAAAGAAATGTAAGCTATAGCCCAGGTTTTCAAGGAACCAACTATGTTGTGTATGTGTATATGTGGTACATATAAGGCTATCCCAGAGAACATTTTCTTATTAGAATAGAATCTCAGGGGATCTCATCCAACCACCACTTCTGCTGCAAACAAGTTGAATGATTGGGGCAAATAAAACCCTGAATTTAATTCAGTCTTCTAATAGAGCTGAGGTTGGGCTTTAATTTCCCTATCTATAAAATGAAGACATTAGACTTTATTTCTTTTATTCTACCAATCTTATTAAAGCATTTGAATATTTGAATGGTTTATGCTACAAGTGTTCATAGAAAGAGGAGGACCTTAAGGGGATGAAAAAATGGAGAAGTTCTCATGATGGATATGGAATGAGCCAGTCTCTTAAGAATAGGTTAGATTTGGATAAGATGATTTGGGGGGAGGAGGAGGAGGAGGGAGTACATTCTATTCATGTGGAAGAATCAGAATGAATAAACATGATGGGGCAGTACTTTGCTCAGTATGTCCTGGGAAAAGTTCAGAGGACAACCTGGCTAAATCAACCAATTAACAAACATTTCACAATTGCTATTCAATCAACAAACATTTCTTAAAGTACTAAGCACTGGGATATAAAAACCAAAAGAGAGGGAGCTGGACAGACTGACAGACAATGACAATTACAATGACAATCTCTGCTCTCAAGGAACTTACATTCTATTAGGTGAGACAATATATACCTATATAAGCATATACAAAAATTTTTTTTAAATGAGGTGGTTAAACAAAGATAGGAAGGGAAGGCTCTAGTAGTTGAGAAATATATAAATATATATAAAAATATGGGGCGATTATTTTTGTGGGGAATCACTAGAGACTTTGATCAGGAACAGCTTCATATGGGGTTCGTTAGCTGAATTGTGAAGAATATAGGGACTCTTATGTGATCTTTGGAAAGAAATGAACTGAGATGTGTAGTATGGAACTTGATCAGGAAAAGATAAAACAGTTGGATTTCTTGTGAGCAAGAAAGGAGTATGGCTAACTTTTGGGAACCTTGGAAGAATGACTAAGAGGCTGAATTTTGAGAAGGGCCGGAATAGTTTTGCACTAGTTTCTTTGAGTAGTTAGTGTAATCAAATACCATATTTTTTTCAGCACTAAGGATGGCATATACTTTTAATCTCTTTGATTAGGTTGGCTCGTTTTCTGAGGTGACTGGTGCCATTAACCAGTAGCCTGTTGCTTTTATGTATACTTTAAGCACTTCTTCATATAAGAATTTCTAGGCTAAAAATTATCTGATAATTGCCTCATTTGATCTTTACAAGTTTTACATCAGGAAAGGCATTGACAAAGTATATGGAATTCTGCCTTATAACCATATATGGCTTACATGAGACAAGTTTTATCCCCATTTCACAGATGAAGAAACTGCCGAGGAGTGTTTTGAATGAGCTGTGTATACGAGGTCGCATAGCAAGTTTGTACTAGATCTGGGAATAGAATGAAGGTCTTCTGGTTTATCAAACCAGTGATTATCCATTATCAATGTTCATTTTTTCTGTTTTTCCTTTCTATAATTAAGTATAAACTTAATGGCAAAAAATCCAAATGTACAAACAAAAATAAAACAAATTGTCCATGATCTTGTAAACTTTCCAATATATATTCAGTTTGTTTAAAGGAAAAGTCTTAATAAGAATTACAAAATTATTCCATTTCTGTAACCCTTTTTGAACTGTTGAAAAACTCCCTTTTCCTCTGAATTTTGTTATCATTATTATTTTTATAGAGTTTTTGCTTTTCTTTTCACCCTTCTCCATTACTTTGTATAATTTTTCTCATTTTTTTTAAATGAGTGATTCTCATGGCCATATTGCTCAATGACTTGCTTTGTGTCTCTTTGTGTCTTGTGCAGATCTGCAGCCTGTCACATACTGCGAGCCAGCCTTCTGGTGCTCCATCTCCTACTATGAACTGAACCAGAGGGTGGGGGAGACTTTCCATGCCTCTCAGCCTTCCATGACTGTAGATGGTTTCACTGACCCATCCAACTCGGAGCGTTTCTGTCTTGGTTTATTGTCCAATGTGAACAGGAATGCAGCAGTGGAGCTTACCCGCCGGCACATTGGTAAACACATCC